>NC_134688.1:259520654-259788154 GCF_050947455.1 Rhinoderma darwinii
CAGCAGGGATACAGAGATGCATTTCTATAGGAGCGCCAGGTGAGTAAAGTCTTTATTTTTTTATTTTACACTTTTTTTTCCCTGTGGCTTTTGCTGCGGATATGCAGCAAAATCCACAACAAAGGTCATTTGTAGTGAGTTTTTACTCCCACATAATAACTCAATGAAAAATCTGCAACAAATCTTATCCACCACGCAGAAAATCTGCAGCGTTTACTTTATACACTTTTCCCAAACATTACATATTTCATTGTGCTTGAGAAATGGAACAAAAGAGGACTTGTCACTAGTTTAGTAATGCCCAATCTCTTAGCTAATCTATTAGGCGCTGTCATACGGATAATGATAGTGAAAATGGTGGTCCAAAAAGTTCATTATTTTAAAAGTTATGAGCTTTTTTCTAAATATGCAAACAAGGCTATATTTGACAAGTGGGTGTCAACAGCAGCGAATCTCCAGAGTTGGAGCTACCTCACAGCCTCTGACGCGGTCCCATCAGCATGAAGATGCTTCATACAGTGTGAGAGACTAAGGCTGGAGGGAAGGAGGATCGACTCAAATAGCCATAGCTCAAGCTGTGGACCACCTAGAACAGTGATTCTGGTTTCATATGAAAGAGGAGATTCGAATATGGCACCAGGATCGCAGCTGTGAAATAACCAGTGGTATCACGTGTTGAAAAACACATTTGGGAATGGAAGCTGTATACCGTATAAATCACACTGGGCTGGGAAGAGAACTGTATGACGCTGATTGGAGAGCGTCATACAGAAAACATTGCACCGCCCAGAGTGAAAATAAAGAGTAGTCTCCTATTTGGCAAGTATAGTGAAATTAGCATGTTTAGAACAAAGCATATAACTTCTCAAATAAATGTTTTTTGAAGAAAAAAAAAATACACTATAGTTCTCAGCATCATAGCGCCTATTAGATTAGTTAGGAGATAGAGCACTAATAAACTAATGACAGATCCTCTTTAAATGACTGTAATTAAGATTTAACTAAATGTAAACTACAAATTAAAATCCCTGAACTACGCTTCATAGTAATAATATGGCTCTTACCCACCTGAGGTGATGTCTACAGCGCAATTATTTTCTAACAATGGTCACTACCACTTTTCAAAACAGTTGAGGTAGCTGTAAAGAGAGAGTGTCTAAAACATAAAATGTAAACTTTTTTTACGCAATTTATTACAGAATTCTGGAACATTTTGCTTAGTAAAGCTCCACTACTGTCTTTTTCAGTCATCAGCAAGAGAACAAAAACGGCCTCCAAGTGTTACACTGTAATCCGTGTTATAGAAACTTGCTTTGTGAAGATTCAAAATACCAATGTACATAGGGCCTGTTCACATCACGTTCGCTTTCCGTAGATGGGTTCTGACAGAGCTTTCCGTCAGATGAACCCATCAACGGAAAGGCAAACTGATTCCTATTTTTTTTTTGGAGGGAAACAATAGCGCCATTGATTTAATAAAATAAAAAAAAACAGAAACCTTACAGAACGAAGACAAAAACGGAAACTATTAGCAACAGAAGCATTACCATTTGAAATCAATGGTAATGTAAACGGAAGCTATGGTTTCAGTTTGCCTTTCCGTTGATGGGTTCCTCTGACGGAAAACTCAGACAGAACCCATCAATGGAAAGCGAACATTGATGCGAACACACCCTTAAATCATAATGTAACAGAATATAAATCTCTAAATATATATGTAATAATGTAACAAATCAAGGCTTGGAAAACCTGTTTACATGAAATGTTTATTTACCTTTTATGGAGGAAGCTAAATTTAAATGTCACCAGGACAGACTCATTTAAGAGTGCGCTCATATGTAGCGTACTTGCATTGTATTCCTGCAGCGTAAAAATAGGCTGCGGAAAACTACAATATATGCCAAATTTCTCTAGTCCTTGCTTGCAGACATTTTTGTTTTCCCATAGGCATACATTGTAAAGTTTTCTGCAGCGTAGGTATATATACAAGTTCACCATGTATGAGCACACCCAAGTTGTCAAAATAGGGCTGCAAGAAAGTTAAATACCAATTGGGGCTCCCCTCTTTAGATGCCGCAATGAACAATTACTTGTGGTGTTATTAAAGGGAGAGGCTGCTAAAGAGGTTGCCCAGGATTATTAAAACATAGTGGCCTTCTTCCAAAAAAAGCACCACTCCTGTCCACAGGTAGTGTGTGTTATTGCAGCTCAACCCTATTCACGTTAATGGAATTGAGCTGCAATACAAGACCACACATGGACAGGAGTGGTGCGGTTTACGATGAGAACAGCCATGTTTTTCTTTTTCTGGATGACAAGCCGATTAATCACTTGGTAAACAGATGCTTTTATGTTATATGTTTAGCACGAGAGGAGTCTTTTATTAAAATACATTAGTCGAAAAGGGAAATGAGAGGCCTGTAATTAGGTTGTTTTGTAAATGTGAAAAATGTAAGCTTTTTTATTAACAATAACACTTTGTTACATGGCACCTTCCTCCCATACTTGGAGTATAGAACCATTGTACCAGCCAGGGCCAGCTTTAAGGGCTTATTCAGACGAACTTAAAATACGTCCGTGCAACGCGCGTGATTTTCACGGACCTATGTTAGTCTATGGGGCCGTGGAGACAGTCAATGATTTTTGCGCAGCGTAAGTCCGCTGCGTAAAACTCACTACATGTCCGTTCTTTGTGCATCACGCACCCATTGAAGTCAATGGGTGCGTGAAAATCACGCGCACCACACGGAAGCACTTCCGTGGGACGCGCGTGATTCACGCAACAGCAGTGAAAAGTATGAATGACAACAGAAAAGCACCACGTGCTTTTCTGTTTACAAACGGAGTGTCATAATGATGGCGGCTACGCGAAAAGCACGCAGCCGCGCACCATATGATCAGGACACACGGAGCTGTTAAGTGCCTTTGGCGCATGCAAAACACTGCGTTTTTTGCGTGCGCAAAACATACACGCTCGTGTGAATCCGGCCTAAATGTGATGGCAACATGTGCGAGACTTTCTATTAATGCTCTCCCCACACGGAGTGAATTCACTTGTGCCGTTTATTTCCCGGATTCGTCGAACGCAGGCACTATAGATTTTCACACATACAGTGAAGGAAATAAGTATTTGATCCCTTGCTGATTTTGTGAGTTTGCCCACTGTCAAAGACATGAACAGTCTAGAATTTTCAGGCTAGGTTAATTTTACCAGTGAGAGATAGATTAAAAAAAAACAAAAAACTGAAAATCACATAGTCAAAATGATATATATTTATTTGCATTGTGCCCAGAGAAATAAGTATTTGATCCCCTACCAACCATTAAGAGTTCAGCCTCCTCCAGAACAGTTACACGCTCCAAATCAACTCGGTGCCTGCATTAAAGACAGCTCTTACATGGTCACCTGTATAAAAGACTCCTGTCCACAGACTCAATTAATCAGTCTGACTCTAACCTCTACAACATGGGCAAGACCAAAGAGCTTTCTAAGGATGTCAGGGACAAGATCATAGACCTGCACAAGGCTGGAATGGGCTACAAAACCATAAGTAAGACGCTGGGTGAGAAGGAGACAACTGTTGGTGCAATAGTAAGAAAATGGAAGACATACAAAATGACTGTCAATCGACATCAATCTGGGGCTCCAAGCAAAATCTCACCTCGTGGGGTATCCTTGATCCTGAGGAAGGTGAGAGCTCAGCCGAAAACTACACTGGGGGAACTTGTTAATGATCTCAAGGCAGCTGGGACCACAGTCACCAAGAAAACCATTGGTAACACATTACACCGTAATGGATTAAAATCCTGCAGTGCCCGCAAGGTCCCCCTGCTCAAGAAGGCACATGTACAGGCCCGTCTGAAGTTTGCAAATGAACATCTGGATGATTCTGAGAGAGATTGGGAGAAGGTGCTGTGGTCAGATGAGACTAAAATTGAGCTCTTTGGCATTAACTCAACTCGCCGTGTTTGGAGGAAGAGAAATGCTGCCTTTGACCCAAAGAACACCGTCCCCACTGTCAAGCATGGAGGTGGAAACATTATGTTTTGGGGGTGTTTCTCTGCTAAGGGCACAGGACTACTTCACCGCATCAATGGGAGAATGGATGGAGCCATGTACCGTCAAATCCTGAGTGACAACCTCCTTCCCTCCACCAGGACATTAAAAATGGCTCGTGGCTGGGTCTTCCAGCACGACAATGACCCGAAACATACAGCCAAGGCAACAAAGGAGTGGCTCAAAAAGAAGCACATTAAGATCATGGAGTGGCCTAGCCAGTCTCCAGACCTTAATCCCATCGAAAACTTATGGAGGGAGCTGAAGATCCGAGTTGCCAAGCGACAGCCTCGAAATCTTAATGATTTACAGATGATCTGCAAAGAGGAGTGGGCCAAAATTCCATCTAACGTGTGCAAACCTCATCATCAACTACAGAAAACGTCTGACTGCTGTGCTTGCCAACAAGGGTTTTGCCACCAAGTATTAAGTCTTGTTTGCCAAAGGGATCAAATACTTATTTCTCTGTGCACAATGCAAATAAATATATATAAATTTTGACAATATGATTTTCTTTTTTTTTTTTTATATAATCTATCTCTCACTGGTAAAATTAACCTAGCCTAAAAATTCTAGACTGTTCATGTCTTTGACAGTGGGCAAACGTACAAAATCAGCAAGGGATCAAATACTTATTTCCTTCACTGTACATAGGCACATATGATAAAGGGAGACCATTCCTCTTCACTGGAGAAGCAGATTATCCAGTCTGGAGCTGAATAGCAGCTCCTGTGAAGCTTTCAGTGAGCAAGAGGCTGCATAACGGATTTAAAGAATAGCAGGGTCAGCCATGCAGTACCCCCTTCATGCTAGGAGGTTGCAGCGTCCTTTGCCACTGCATAGGATGCATACCCCTAAGGCAGGTCCTAGCACCAGCTTCAGAAGTACATCACAAATGCCAAAATATTCTCATTTGTATTTAATACCAAATCAATCTATAAAAACGTAGTATATTTTATTTAGAAAAATGTAAAAATCAGTGTAAACACATTTTCTGGAACAAACAAGTATTGGAACAGTCACATGAAAGTAAATGTGGCCATTCACCTAAGGCTGACTACACATCTGCGTTGTGATTTCCGTTTTTCTGTTCCATCATAGGAGTGCAGGATAGATTGACTGAGTTCCGCCAGGGTGTTCATTTTTTGACAGGAATAGCAGCTCTGCGTGCTGCGCTATTCGTCCCATGAAATATGAAGGCCTTTGGGATGGAGGCTTTTGACGGAGCCGCTGATATAGATGTGAATAGAGCCTTAGATAGCTGTTGGTTAAACAAGTGTTTGGCCGACAGCTATTTCTCCCTATCACCCCAAAACACACACACAGACGCACTAGTCCGATGGGGAGACACCTCCTCTGCCAGACACCTCCGGTGGTGGGTTATCTACCGTGGGAGCAAAATATTGGGTATGTTGGATTTAACTTCTAACTCTCCCCGATGGCAGATGTGGGAGGGTGAACACCTCCATGCACATTAGATGGTTATCCGTCCCGCCGAAAACGGCAGGTTTGGAAGACGTTGACTTAGTATGCATGGGGATATTAAGTCTTTCCACAATTATACCAAAGTTTTCCTTACAGAACTGCTAGGTTAGAGTACTGAAGGTTAAAATATCAATATTTAGATGTTCGCACACCATTTAATAAAACCCTTCTAACTCTTTAACATGTGACCTTTACCTAGTGTAGAAAATAATATTGTAAACAAATTTGTAAATAATTGTCTTAGCGCCTTTATGTTAAGAAAGGCGTAGTCGACTGCGCTATTTATTCCGTCAAAACGACTGAACCCTTGCACAACGGAGACAAATGGAAACCATTGGCACCGGATCCGCCACCTTTGAAATCAATGGTTATGGAAACGGAAACCTCTGGTTTTTGTTTGTGTCCGTCCAGGCTCCGTTCCGATGGAACGTCAGAATGGAGCCCTGGCGCAGATGTGAACGCAGCCATAGTTTGCTCACTACTACTATTGCTATTTAATGTAAACATTATGTAACGGGCAATTACTGGAAACGTCTTGAACCATGCTAGAGGTCATCATCCATTTTCCCCTGGAACTTTATGAATACAATGAGCATAATGATAGCAAAAACAGTACATAAAGAACCAAAAACAAGATACGCAATTCCCAGGAATGGATTCTTTCCTCCCATCCAGGATACAGAGCTGAAAACTATTTTTTTCCTTCCATTAAAACTTATAACCTGGTAATCTGTTAAGTAATAGTTAAGGTTTATCATCAAGTCAACTTTTCTTAAAGGAACAGTGTCATCACAAATTATTTTTTTATATGTTAAAGATGTTAGTGCTTTATTAAAAACGTTTATATTCATTTGTGTGTTTGTGTTTTACTTTCTTATTTTTACACTTTTTCTTCCCTATGGGGGCTGCCATTTTTTGTTCCATTTCTGTGTGTGTCGATTAACGACACATACAGACATGGAATACGGCAGCCACAGTCCCATAGGGACTGAGAACGGCTCCCGTCCCATTGACTTCAGTGTACGGCGTCTGTGTGGGAACTGCGCATGCGCCGCTCCCACACAGTCCTATTCGAAATTGGCGCCGTCCGGCGCCATTTTCCTGTGGACCGGAAGTCGCGGCCGGACAGTAATATTACTACTTCCGGTCGCGGCTTCCGGATTTGTGCACTTGGACCAGCGGCAGCAAACTGAGCGGACGGGCCGGAGGGAGCCGCGGCGGCAGGAGCAGGTAAGAGATTTCAATGTATGTTCGTGTTTGTGTGTGTTTACTACTGTATGTAAACCTACTACACTGTGTGTTAGCTCCAAAAATGGCGACACACAGTGTAGGAGGTTACACCGTTCAAACACCTCGTTTATCCCGGCACTAGCCAGGATAAAGGAGGGGGGGGATGCTGAGAGCTCACTAGAGCGAGGGCTTTTTACCCAATTTTGCAAAGCTGCAATTTTGGGAATAGCTCCATCTAGTGACCAAAAATGGGTAGTATTATAAATTAGAATTAATTTATAATATTTCCTGACTCGTGAAAAAAATAAAAAAAATTTGAACAATGTTTAATCACCCACACACTAAATGTTTAATTTTTTTTAAAAAAACATGTTTTTCTGGCAACACATTCCCTTTAAAGCAACACGTAATCTAAAAACCTTTCAGTGCCGATTTACAGGAATTCTATCAAACTAAGGGTGGATTCACGCACAGCATTCTTAGGTATAAAACTGCATACTGTATATCTCACCACATGAACACATCCAATAAGAGTATGTTGGATGCAATCACATGGTGATTCTTGGCCAATCAGTAAAACTATACCAAGTAAGAGCCAGCAGGGGAAATCCAGAAGAGCATGTCTATGGCCAAATTTAGATTTATTTTTTTTCTAATTTTGTTTTTTTTCTAGTTTATCTAGCATAGTTTTTATTTTTAACGTGCTCTATTTTGTGACATCACAATAGAGTGCAGCCGCCATATATTCACACTAAGGCCACTTTCACACAGCTGTATTTTGCATCAGTATTTGTAAGACAAAACCGGCAGTGGGTCCAAAATGAAAAAAAAAAAAAAATCTTTCCATGAGGCCTTATTCACACGAGCATGTCCGATCTGCATCTGACTAAATATGGACAGTTAATATGCATAAAAAAACCCGCAGTGTGGTTTCCATGTGCAAGCACTTTCTGGTTTTACTTTTTTTTTCCTTCTGCATCGCTCTAGCAACGGATGCGTGATAAATGGACAGCACATGGATGTGCTGTCCAGGTTTTTCCACACACCCATAGACATCAATGGGCGAATCTGAACCACAAAAACGGACCAGAATAGGACAGTTTCACGCAACGGACACGCTCTGAGAAAAAACACGGATGAGTGAATAGCCCCGGCTAAAATGAAAAACAGCTCAAGTGACGTGCTCCTTTTTAACTTGCGAGTTTTTTTTTTTAAAACAGGAGTTGTGAAAAAAAGCCCCGTCTGAACTAAACGCTGTTTTTCCCATTCAATGGCCAGATGGTTGTAGGCTTTTAGCTAGCGTTTTTTTAGAGTTTTCAGGTGTATAATACTAGTGTCTTGTCCTTATTCATTTTTAAACTTTGTCTGTGATATGTGTTAAATAAATTCTACTTTTTATACAAATTGACTTTATAGCTCTTCTCTGTTCTGTGTATAAACTATTTTGAGATAGAATTGTTTTTTGCTGAGATATTTAACGTTAAAGTTATCATCTTCATTATCGGCTACCGCCGGTGTTAGCATTACCCAAAATGTACCACGCGGGTAGAATCCTAAATGTGTGGGGGCACGTGTGCGTGTGCGCTTGGGAATGTCACATCAAGGTGACTTTAAATTACGTATTATTACAAATCGGCCTCGGCGATACAGAATGGACCTTGTCTACGATTGTAACATGATTTCACGTGTACACATTTTAGTAGTGGCTTGTGAATTTCAGAGAGTGCTAATTCGGAGAGTAATTTTCATTTTTGTACATTTCTATTGTCATATCACAAAATGCATTTGACCGAAATGGAAAGGATCACTTTATTGATGATGAGGGTATGGCGAAGAAAAAAAATAAGATCCTATCGAGAAGTAATGGCTTTATTCAATGCCACTTATCCTATCCGTGATCCAATTTCATTGTCAAACTGTTAAAAGAACTGTTCATCGTTGCGAAAGAATCGGTTCAATTAAAGACGCACCAAGATCTGGAAGACCCAAACATGCGAGTAATGATGAAAAAGCTTTAGATGTTCTGCTCACTGTACATGATAATCCTCATGCATCTGTCTCGAGTGGAGCACAACAAGCGACTACCGAAATGTGTACACATTAAATCGTGTTACAAAATGGACCTGGTCTACGATTGTATCGCCGATGCCGATTGTCATAATACATCATTTAAAGTCACCTTGATGGGTGTTTTTTTGGCATTAACTGGTAGATTTTATGACCCCATTAAATCCCACCAATTTCAACCCTCTACCTCGAGCCGTTCAAAAGTTATGAGGGTGTTCCGGAACAGTTCTTTGATACTTTTTTTTTTTTTTTTTTAAAGAAAAGGATACTGTACTCAAATCTTAGTTGATATTCTCCAGGAGGCAGACCTTCTGTGAAATTTCCACTCTCTATTCTCCGGTATAGTTTCCGAAACGTGGGTAATGCTGCACTTCTCATCCATACAATGAAGTCCTCATTTATAAATCCTGTATTATATTGGTCACTGGACAGGTTGTACGCTTCAGTTAACCAGTTATTAGGTTTTGCTGTTCCTGAGGACATAATAGAATAGATGGATTGTATATTTTTACTTTTATAATAACTTACATATTTATATCAAGGTGTATAGACAAATCTCATTGAACGAATTGGACATAAGCAGTGCCGTTTAGATACTGTAGAAACCACTGTGGCTGGACTGTAGGAATGGGGCGGTGTTGTAATTCTATGAACAGCCCTGCGTCAGAAAAATGCTGAAAGGGCTGCGGTGTATTACACACTACCTGCATGGCCCCTGGGCATCGTGAGGGTCCAACTGTTGAACTCCCAACGATAAGTCATTCATATGCCATCTATGTACATTTTTGCAATGCCCCTTAAGTGTTCCGTGGTTTAGTAGCGTAATGTAATAATCAGTCCACACAGAAAACCACTACTTTGCCGCTTTCCCAGGACAATGTTTGAAAGTCGTTATTGTGTCTTTACGTTTGGGTACCCCAGAAATTTACTATGCTCCAAAGTAACATACGTAGTCACAACGTACTTTATATTATTTTCCTCAAACTAAAAAGAAAGGTGCATGCAAAACATGGGCATTTGTGCGTGTGCCTACACTACTATGTAACACACTTGGTTACCTTGAAAGGTCACGTTTAGGCTCTCATTGCCATTAGTTGGGTTCCGGAATTTAATGTTGTAGTCAGTCCACCACGATATTCCCTTTCCATTTAATGGAACTTCAACATATGTGCCATTTGCATTGTAATACAGGGTAATAACATCTGAAGAAAAGGAGCAGGTATGTTAATTATTGTAAATGATTTTGCCATCAGAGAAAATATAAAATCTATTACTGAAAATAAAATTGCATGTTTCTCAATTTCTTTAACCCTTCAGGACTTTGCAAATTCATTGCTTTAGGACGAAGTCAGATTTTTTTAAAATCTGGTATGTGGTTTAACAAAGTAATTCGGACATTGTTATTTCGTCACATATTGTACTTTCTTTTGATGAAAATTGTAGGTTGATACGGTTTATATGTATTAAAAACCGCCAAGAATGGCAAAAAAATCATTTAAAAAAGTAATTTTTTTCTACTTTTAACTAATATGGAACATCTATATGCAGTTTTGTATGAGTAGGTTGTCTACTAGATTTGACAATTTTTAACCCCTTTTTTTTTACATTTTTGGGTATATTGCAATGATGAAAACTGTCATTTTTAAAAAATGTTGTAGAATTTTTTTTATGCACCTAGTCACTTTGGAAGTGCTGAAATTATGGAAACACATTTTAAAAACTAAACAGCTCAAAATAATTTATCTAGGAGTGTGACCACTTTTTTGCGGAATTTATTATAATTAGGCAGTGAAAATTAAAAATGTAATTAATTTTTTTTTCCTATAAAAATGTCGTTTTAGTGCAACATTTTTCACTTTTCACAAGGACTATAGGAGAAAAAGATCCAACATTGGTAAAACATTTTCTCCTGAGTAAAGCACTACCCCATATGGGGTTGTAAACTGCCGTTTAAAAACACAGCAGGAGCGCCATTTGGCTTTTGGAGCGCAGATTTTGCAGAATTGGTTTCTGGGGGCCATATCACATTTTCAAAACCCCTGAAGTTCCAGTACAGTAGAAACTCCCCAGATGTGACCCTATCATGTAAACTATACCCCTCAAGGAATTAAATGAGTGGTATAGTGAGCTTTTTCACCCCACAGGTGTTTTATAGATTTTATTAGAATTGTGCCGTGTTACGAAATTTCTCCCAAGTAAGGCAATACCCCATATGTGGTTGTGAACTGCCATTTGGATATATATCTCTATGCCCTATTTGAGTATTGTAACTGCACATTACAACATTTTGAAAGAAAAAAAATAAAGTTGTGTTAACATATTATCCAAACATTTTGAACTCCAATCGCAAAATTGCCATACCCTTACCATTAAACATGCTGTTTGCAACAGCACCACATGGAGCAATTGGCTTTTGTTCAGAATTTACTCTATATGGGGCACACTCATTGACCGGATTCTACAATAAAAACAATATATAAAAGTTCAGTTGAGCACAAATAAGGCGTATTTCCCTATAAATGAAAACTAGAAAAATAAAAAAATTCATATTGCATTCAATGGGAATTTTAAATTTGTATACAATGTGTATCAAATTTTGGTTACATCACAGGGACATCCTAATGATTGCCATGGTAGTGAAGAGATTATAGACCACAATGATATAATATATTGGTTTCCATAGTCAATATTTATAGTTCTTATAAAAACTGTAGAGTCCTAATATGGTTAAATCGAACATAAAACCATTTGTAAATTTTTGAAGCAATAGAGTTATAGAAGGTAGTTAACAATAAATTAAACGATACCAAATTTATATTGATTTTTTATGTTTTACTACTTTTACACAGTAAAAACACTTTTCTCCATATTTGAAGAGCCATAACTTTTTATTTTTCTGCCAATGCAGTTGAATGTGGGCTTTTGTTTTGCAGGACAACTTGTAGTTTTTATTGTTATCATTTTGAAGTAGATGCGACTTTTTGATCACTTTTTATCAAATTTTTTTTAAGGCTGGATTCACAGAAAACAGCAGTTTTGCCATTGTTTTTTTATTTTTTAGTTTTTACGGCATTCACCGTGCAGGCTAAATAATATAATAACTTTATAGTATGGGTCGTTACGGACACGGTGATACCAAATATGTGTAGCTTTTTTTTCTTTTTTTTAATAAAGCATTTTGTAAGGGGAAAAAGTGGGTTTTTCATTTATTTTTTGTCACTTTTTTTTTTACTTTATTAAACTTTTTTTTTTTTACTAGTCCCACTAGGGGACTTCACTATGCGATCCTCCGAAAGCTTTTATAATACACTGCAATACTTCTGTATTGCAGTGTATTAGTGCCTGTCCATGTAAAACGGACAGGCATCTGCTAGGCAATGCCTCAGGCATGACCTAGCAGGCATACACTACAGGCAGACCTGGGGGCCTTTATTAGGCCCCCCGGCTACCATAGAAGACACCGACACCCGGCAAACTTATCGCCGGGTGCCGGTGGGATGAGAGGGAGCTCCCTCCCTCTCTCCAAAACCACTCAGATGCCGCGCTCGCTATTGAGCGCAGCATCTTAGGGGTTAAACGGGTGAGCTCAATACGGATATTGATTTCACCTGTTAGATTAGGGCTGCCCCCAGCCCCCTCTGGTAGCTAAGAGCAGGGAGATTTAACAGCTCCCTGCTCTATTTATTTATTCTGATGCAGCGCCATGAAAAGGCGTATGCATCAGAATAAAGCTCATTAGTGGCCGCCGTAAAAAGGCGTATTGGCGGTCACTAACTGGTTAAAGGGGTATACAACGAAAAGAAAAACTATTTTCTTAATTTCAGAAAAGCAAAACAACTTTGTAATATACTTTATTTTTCAAACCGCAGGTTCTCAGTCCCAATGGCGTGTAACCGGAAGTTCGGAGTTGCCGTCGTTGCTGTGACCAGTCAATACAGGCTGGGGCGAGGGGCCAAATGAGCCCCCCCCCCTCCTCCCTGAGTGTTGAAGCGGAACAGCTGGCTGCCTGGCTCAATTCATCAGCTAATCCCGCCTCCCTTTTCGGTCTCTGAATCAGCCGTGATGGTGGAGGGGCTGTCTTAGCTGATGAATTGAGCCAGGCAGCCAGCGACGTACAGAGAGGAGGGGGAATCCTCTTCCCCCAGCCTGTGTCGACAAGTCACAGCAAGAACAGCAGCTCCGAACTTCCGGGTTCACGCGATGGGGACTGAAAACCTGCGATCCGTGCACAAAGTTTCTTCATTTCAGAGAAGCAAAAGAAAAGAAAACCAAATTTAGTAATCGGACAACCTAAGTGCATGAAGCCTCTACTGTACCTTTATGGGCCTCTTTGGTGGCATGCATCATCACACGCCATATGTACAAAGGTATTTTTCTCTAGAAGCATATATCTCAGTACATTGATGTACCTGATGGAGCCTGTACAGCAGCACACCCAATAGAAAAAATAAATAACTTAAAGGGGTCCTCCAGTACTAAGAAATTGATGGCCTATTTTCAGGATAGGCTATCAATATCTCAGTCGGTGTCAGACTTTCAGCAACCCTGCCGATCAGCCTGCGGCCCATACAGTGCAGCAGCTAAAGCGAGTGGTAGAAAGCTGTAATACTGTGAACCACCGCTACAAGTGTGTCAGCGATTCACAGTGTGAGTAGTAAGAGTAAGTCCACACATAGTATAAATACTGCAGAGCAATACAGTAGCAGCAAAGTGGATGAGATTTGAACAAATTTCATCCACACACTGCATAAAGAAAACCGAAAATTTTCATAAAATTGACATGAGGTGCGTTTTTCTAATCCGCAGCATGTCAATTTATGTTGCAGAATCGTTGGCTTTCTGTTGCGGGTTTTCACCATTGAATTCAAATAGGCAGGTCAAACCACAACAAATAGCAGATTTTGCGGCAGAATCGCAGCTTTTCCACCGCAAAAATTGAAACTCACAAAAAAAAAAAAAAATCTATATATATATTTGTACTTACCCAGACCTCTCTGATTTTGCGTCCAGCCCAGCCTCCACGAGGTCGGGCTGCAGGACATCAGAGGGACACGTTGCCATGGCTGCGGGTAAGTATAGGCCCTTTTTTCTACGTGCAATTTGGTGCCGTTTTTTGGCCGGAATTCCCTGCAGGGACCAGGGTGGATACGCGGTGTGCTTTTACGCGGCACATCCGCTGTGTCTAAACATGGCCTAAAGGAAATTAAGTTGGAAGCAGCGCTCGTACCAGCGCTGCAGCCCCTTCAAAACAACTGATTGAAGGGGGTGTCGGACCGATGAGATATTGATGGCCTGTTCCTTAGAACTGGACAACCCCTTTAAGTGAGGAAATTTTGATGGTCACACACACACTAACTAGTGCTTGTGGCGCGGTGTGTTTCCCACCTTTGAGCTTCTCTGCCAAAACTAGAATCAGAGGGGAATAAAAGAAGAAAAAGCTTTATACACATTTCATCCGATCCCTGTTTTGGGTAAACAAAATTTATTTTGGGACTTCGAAATGGGTATCTTGAAAGGACATGTGGACTTGAATTGATAACGTATGGATAATGAAATGAGAATATTCATTGCATCAGGGCGTTCATTTATGCATTTTTGGTTAGATCTGTCAATGTAAAATCTTGCTAACCCATTAGTGAAGATTACTTATTGCTACTTGCAAGTAACATTTGCCAAAAAGTAAGGTCATGATGAACTAAACGTGTGTCTAAAAGTGACATGAAGTGTATATTCATAAGGAGTAGGAGTCTGTACCTACCTTTAGACTATCAAGGTCTCCACTTAACTGCTTATCATCCTTAGATATCATATACCGATAGTTATTCTGGTAGAAGTTTGATAATTCATAGTACATAAAAACAGGTCCCTAAAATAAGAGGAATTATTTTATAAACATAAGTATACACATGTACAAGTATAAACATGTATCAGTCAAATGTACTAGCTTAGATATGAACCGTAATATAGCATAAAATGGGAATTTACAGGCTTAAATAGAAAAGCTACTCAAAAGATTATCCCCGGACTGGTCAGAGATACATTAAAACATCACTTGGTGGAATATGGGAGCTTGGATCTCAACAGATTTTAAAAACGACGGAACAGTTACTGCAATCCTCCAGTCAAAAGTGAAAATTTGTCTATACATTGCAAATGTATTGACATAATACCGGGTGCCCCCCTCCTGAACAATCCTGCCGTTAAAGCATTCCGGTCCTCCGTTGTCATCTTTCCAAAACGGCTGGCGCAGTCTCAGTCTCTATGCAGGGTGCTCTGAAGGAGTTTGAGCCACCCCCCCCTCCTCCTCCTCCTCCTCTGCCTTCCAATGACATGAGCAAGTGTTAACAGAGAATCAACCCACTCAATATTTATTACTCAGATTCTGCAGTTTTTAGAAATATCCCATGTGGCCCTAGCGTGCTAATGAACTGAAACACAGGCCTCGGAAATGAAGGAGCAACTTGTGGATTTTGGGGCCTTCTTTTTAATAGGATGTTTTTCACGCACCAATTCAGTTTTGAGAACTACACCCCTCAAGTAGTTCATCTGGGGGTATAGGGACCATTTGGATCCCAGAGGGATTTATTAGATTTGAGCTGTAAAAAAAATGTCAATATTTTTTTTTCTAATAAAACGTCGTTTTAGAGCAAAACTTTTCATTTTCTCAGGTAACATATGAGAAAACGTACCCTCTAATTTGTTAAGCAATTACTTCCAAGTACAGCAATACCCCTATATATATGGTAAAAAAAACAAAAACATCCTGCTATTTGGGCACACGGCAGGGCTCAGAAGGGAGAGAGTGCCATTTGGATTTTAGAGCGCAGATTTTGCTAGAATAGTTTTCAGATGCCACCCCACATTTTCAGTGCCCCTGAGGTACAGTACAGTTGAAATCCCCCAGAAGTGACCCCTCAAGGAATTAATTTAGGGGGAGTAGTAAGCTTTTTGACCCACATTTAATGCGCAATGGATAGTGCAGAGTGAAAATTGCAACATTTTCAACATATATGCCATTTCATTGCCTAATATATTGTGCCCAGCTTGTGTCACCGGAGATACACACCCCTATAAATTGTTATGTGGGTTCATTCAGGTATAGCAATACCCCACATGTGGCTGCAATATGCTGCCTGGGCGCATGACAGGGCTCAGGAGGGAAGGAGCAGCATGCGGCTCTGGGTATATATACATAAGCTCTGCAGAGCACATTAGGGTAAATAATAAGGGGGTTCCAATAAATAAGAAAGTTAAAAAGATGTATGGTATGTTTTGAAGTGATTCTTTATACACAGGCCAGGTTGTTTGGGGCAGGTTTTGCTATGGTAAATGGTGGCCGTTCTTATCCACTTTGCTACTTTTTTGGGATTCTTTCCTTCTTACCAGTGGAGAGACTTCGCTTGGAAATTGTTGCCCTGGTACAATGCATGCGGCCTTACTTCCAGAAGCTCTGGGGCCCTCCCTTCTCGGTCACTAAATATTAACATTGCTTGGAAGTCCAGAAGTGTCCCCACCCTCTGGCCAGCAAATCAATGTAGCACGTACGCATTACACAGTGCCACGATGTAGGATGTGCACAGACAGCTTTTTGTACCACACCCTTGTAGTTATATGGCCTAAGCACCTGATCTGACATATTAACCCATGTACCTATTATATTCCAGGACACAATCTGGCTTGGGGGTTTCTGTACTGGTACCTTGTACTGGGATGGGGTGCTGCAACGGCTGTGTATTGTGCTCAATAGAAGGACATCCCTCTTGTGCTTATACTTGACACTAGGGCTGGGCGATCAAATTAATTAGACCTTAAAATGAAGCAGGATTCTGATTCTAATCATAATTGTGAAATCTATATTAGCCCCGACCCTATGGACAGCTGCTTCCCATTATGGCGGGAGGGGGTACTGGAGGAAAATGCCGCTAGAGCAGCAGCAAGTCCAGCACTAGTAGGCTCTCCGAACTTAAACCCTCCTTACCCCCGACCGGTTTAGCATCAGCTTCTCCAGACGTCTTCACCTTCCTCCACATACCTGTCGGGCCGCCTCACCACACAGCACAACCGTTGCTGCCTGGCCCTGCACCCATGTACTGAGGGGAAGAAGAGAGGATAAGGAACCTGAGGACACACACTGGATCCTGCGGGCTCTCAAGGGAAAAAGGCGAGACCCAGGGATTAGGAGGACGGTGGAGGAGACACTTCAGCCAGGTAAGTATGAAGGACAAGGAGGAAGACCCCACGCCCTGGAGTCTGAGATAGGGGCTGTCTAATACAAAACAGAGGAGAGAGACAGTCTGAGCGTTTCTCGCTCTCCTCTATTTACATTAGACCGTCCCTCTCCTGTGGGATATACAGATGTCTTACATACAAAGAGCCTGCTTAGTAGTAGAAGTAATTTAGGAATTACGGTGCATGCAATTCCCTTATCGAAAGAAAAAAAACCTCCAAGACACCATTTTTGTACATAAGGGTATTGCAGACACAGCTGTTCCATAATATATACTGATTTTTAGGATTGTCCCTTTTAGAAGTAAGCGTGATCACACATAAGGACCTGACCTAAGGACCTGACAGGTAAAGAAGATTCAGCAAACAATACAGCTGCTCTGTATACAGGATACAAAGCAGCTGTATCTCAAAGTAAATATAATTTTTAATAAAAACTAAAATTTGAGAGTTGTACAAAACAGTGACTTATTTAAAAAAAAAAAAAAAAAAAAAAAAAAAAAAAAAAAAAAAAAAAAGGAGACACCCCACAATTTCAAAGGTTTACATAGCCTTTAAAGTGACACCGAAGTAAGGAACTTACCTGAAAGAATTCTGTTATATTGAAAGTAAGGTTACATGGGCAATGGGGTTCTGTGACATTTTGACAAAGGTAACAGGGTTCACCAGGCTTGTCACTTGTATAATCATGCTAAAGAGAAAAAAAAAAGAAAAAAACAAAACTGTTTAGAAGTGTTTATGCAATACTCTATGGAAGGCCATGATTGTGCCAAGAAAAGCAAATTGAAGCATTTGTGGCTCATCAGAGTGTGGTTAGTTTACTTTATTATTATCAGGGTGTATTTTACACGTGACAATTTAGTGGTGGTATTTTTTTTTTAGAGCAATTATTTATTTTGGGAAACCACAGCATAAAAACAAAAGAAAAAAAAAAAACACACAGCATGAAACCTTTACTTGCAAAATCACTCTTATGGCTTTTTCTAAACACTTAGTAGAGGACCATACTAACAAGTTTTAATATGATCCCGTAACGCCTACCAAACATTTAATATTAAACTATCGAACTCTTCTGTCCATTTTCTCCATGTAAATCGATAGGCACTTAGCCCTACTTTGTGTGTGCGCATATTAGGGTGTGAGCCTCACTTGAGACATAGACTGCTGCATGAGAAAAATATCAGAATACGTTGCGGAGATATAAATACTATGTAATAATTATCATCCCACTTGTAGATTCTTCAGCATTCCCAATAATCTGCCAGGGATACCAAGCTCTGCCCCCCAGGTGCTTTTGATTTCAACATAACAGGAATACTACTAGTCATGTTTTACCCTCTATGCCACTTAGGCATCATGTGCAATATGCACCTAAATCCATAGTGGAAGGACTGGAGTTATCCCAAATGGACAATACATCGTATTAGATCTAATGAATGTAATAAAAAGGGGGCTCTATTTGCCAGAGCAGAAAACCACTTAAATGTATTACATGGTCACCCATTGGATTGAATGTGTGCCTTGTGATATTTCAATTTGTGGCTGCCCACAGTTTCCACCGGCACGGTCAGCTGATCATCGGGTATTTCAGCAGCCTGACCCGCAGAGCAAGTAGATTGTTGGGGTGGCTTCCTTTGAGTTTTCCATTAGAGTCCAATCCTTTAACAACTTATGTTATTCGCTTTTTCACAATTATGATTGGTCCACGTTTGGACAAATGAATAGAATGTAAACAAACACGAGCAAGCATCCTCAGAAACCATATACTATGGCACGTGACTCTGCAGGGTATTCACAAAGCTAGGCTACAACCTCGAAGACAACTGCTAAAGGCAGCCATTGTAGTGTTCATAAAGGGGCTGTACAGGATTAGGCCCCATGCACACGAACGTTGAGACGCCCGTAATCACGGGCCGTAATTACGGGCCCATAGACTTCTATTGGCCACGGGTACCTCCCTGTATGCTTACGGGAAGGTGCCCGGGCCGTTAAAAAAAAATATAGAACATGTCCTATTTTAGGTCGTAATTACGGCACGGGCAGGCCCATAGAAGTCTATGGGGCTCCCGTAATTACGGGTGACTACGTGTGTGCACCCGTAATTACGGGAGCGTTGCTAGGCGACGTCAGTAAATAGTCACTGTCTAGGGTGCTGAAAGAGTTAAACGATCGGCCGTAACTCTTTCAGCACCCTGGACAGAAACTACCGATCACAATATAGATCAACCTGTAAACAAAAAAAAAAAGGACGTTCATACTTACCCAGAACTCCCTGCTTCTTCCTCCAGTCCGGCCTCCCGGAATGACATTTCAGCCCATGTGACCGCTGCTGCCAATCACAGGTTGCAGTGGTCACATGGACTGCCGCGTCATCCAGGGAGGTCGGGCTGGATGTCGAGAGGGACGCGTCACCAAGGCAACGGCCGGGTAAGTATGAATTTCTTTTACTTTTACCTCGGAAAGGGCTGCCCCTTCGCTCTATCCTGCACTGATAGAGAGAAGGGGCTGCCGATTAGTGCAGTGCAATTTTGCAGCGAAAACGTGCCCGTAAATACGGGTGGAATACTGGTGACACCGGACCCATATTTACGGGCACGGGTCCATAAATACTGGTGCAATACGGGTCGAATACGTGTGACCAAGGACCCGTATTTACGGGAGGGAAAAAAATACGTGTGTGTGCATGAGGCCTTAGAGAAGCATGGCTGCTTTGTTCCAGAAACAGTGGCAGGCTGTCATTGGGTTGGATCTAGTATTGCAGCTCAGCTCCATTGAATTGAATAGAGCTGTGGATAGATGTGGAACCGTTTCAGCAATGTTTTATTTAAACTTGTTCAACCCCTTAATGACACAACCAAATGTCATTTTTTCATCCCGGTCTTTCAAAAGCCATAACTTTATTTTTCTTTGTGGACATAGCCATATGTTTGTTTTTTGTGGAACAAGTTGTAGTTTTTCATGGCGCCATTTAATGTGCCACATACTGGAAAACTGCCAAAAAAATTGGGGGTTGAAATGGACAAAAACAGTGATTGTGCCATTTTTTTTGGGAGGGGGAGGGGGTTATTTTTTACGACGTCCATCAGGTGTTAAAAAAAAACAAAAAAAAAAAAAACTACATGTTCTCTTTATTCTACGAGTGGATACGATTATGGCAATGTTTTTTTAGGTTTTAAAAAAAACAAAAAAAAACAAAACTTGCTGAGCCATAACTTTTGAATTTTTCTGTCAATTGAGCGATGTTAGGGTATGTTCACACGGCCTATTTTCGGCCTATTTTCAGGCCGTAAGTGCCCAAAAAAAAATCGGCCACGTAAAAGTGCAGGTCACTTCTTGGGTCGCTTTTGGAGCCATTTTTCATTGACTGTTGAAAACCGCTCCAAAAATGGCTGCAAAAAAAATGCAGTGAAAATCGCGAGTGGCTTAAAAAAAACGTCTGAAAATCAGGATCTGTATTCCCTTGAAAAGAGCTCCATATTTTCAAACGTTTTTAAGTTTGTGTGTGAACATACCCTTAGATGTTCCAAAAATCAACTATAAAAAGTAAAAAAAAACAATTTCCCATTTTTTTTTTTCCCCCTTCTAAAGTAATACGGCGTTCTGTTCTGACGGAGCATTTTTCACTGCGTTTTTAGAGCAGTTTTTCATTGACTAGCGAAAATAGCTCCAAAAACAGCCGTAAAAAACGTTTGAAAATCAGGAGCCATTTTCCCTTGAAAACCGCTCCGTATTTTGAGACATTTTTATTCCATTTTTTGGAAGCTAAGCTGACCAAAAAAACAGCAATTTGGGGGTTTTAAAACTTATTTTTTTATGCCGTTCGCCGAGCCAGTGGGTAAATAACATTGTAATAGTTCAGACTTTTATGGACATGGCAATACCAGTTATGTTAACGTTCGTTTTTTTAACATTACTTTAGAAGGGAAAAAAAGAAAAACTAAATAAAAATGGGAAATTTTTTTTTTTTAACTTCTTATATTTTATTTTTGGAACATCAAAGGGTATGTTCACACGCAAACTTAAAAACGTCTGAAAATACAGAGCTGTTTAAGGGAAAACAGATCCCGATTTTCAGACGTTTTTTTAAGCCACTCGCGATTTTCGCTGCGTTTTTTGCAGCCATTTTTGGAGCTGTTTTCAATAGAGTCAATGAAAAACGGCCCAAAAACGTCCCAAGACGTGACCTGCACTTCTTTTACGTGGCCGTTTTTTTAAAACCGCCCGTCGGAACAGAACACCATTGAAATAAGCAGGCAGATGCTTGAAGGCGTTCTGCTTCCGATTTTTCAGCCGTTTACGGTCAAAAAAAACGGCCGAAAATAGGCTGTGTGAACATACACTAACTGAAAAAAAAACAAAAAACAGTTAACGGTTTTTTTAAAAGTTTCCCTAGGGGACTTGAACCAGCAATTATTGGATCTCTTATATTATATACTGCAATACTAAAGTATTGCGGTATAATGTGTTTCTTACAGTGTCCCATTAATGTCCTTCATAGGAGTACAAAGATGCCTGACCTGAGGGCCTTCATTAGGCCCCCAGGCTGCCATGACGGCCATCAGCATCTGCCCCTTTATTCTAGAGTTCTAGATGCCATAGTCGCAATTGACCACAGCACCCAAGGGGTTAAACGGGCGCAGTCAAAGTGATATTTGATTCCGCCCATTGCAATGGGGTGTCGGCTGTATTACACAGCAGTCACCCGCTAAGTATGGAGCTAGCTCAGCCCATGAGCCTGCTCGATACTTCCCCTTAACGGTTGCCACGTACATGGTCAATAGCGACCACAACTAAGCTGATAGAATGAGAGGGGCAGCCCCTTTTGACATGGCATCAACACCCCGCAATGCAATCACAGGAGGGCCAATGGATGTCATGGCATGTCACGTCATGGGGGCCTAATGAGGGCCCTCAGGTCTGTCATCTTTGTACACCTATTAAGCTCTGCTGGAGGGCTCAATAGATGCCGGTCAGAATCACGATATACTGCAATACATTAGTATGGCAGTTTATTTTGTGTTAGCGATCCAACGATTACTGCACTAGTAAAAAAAAAAAAAATAAAAGACACACACACACACACACACACGCGGTGGGGGTGCATAAGTACGTATACAGGGGGAGATTGTTCAAAGTGTCCAATGACAATTTTGTGAGTCAGTTTTGAATGAAGAAACACAAAGGAGATGGCATTATTAAAAAAATAACTTTGACGTCTGCTTCATCGGACAAACTTTCAGGGTGCTGTTAATAGGCACAACTGATTATTACTCAACAGAAAACCCCCATGCAACAATTGAAGTACAGTTGAATCTCCCTGGGGTTACGGTTTGGGTGGCCCTTTCATGTAAAGGGGTAATCGGACCGATCTTCTACAATACAACGGTTACCTCAGACCTGTACCTTATCATGCTCCAAGGAAATGTAATACCACAATTGCAGTTGGAGCATGAAAATGAAGACTTCTATTTCCAGCCCCTCCTCACTATGCTTTAGCGGTGCGTAATTTTCTTCTTGAAAAATTATCCAATAGGTGGATAGGTAGACGGGGCCCGGTTGAATGGCCACCACGATCACCAGACTTTACCTCGATGGACTTTTTCTTTTGGGGAGTTAAGATACAGTATATTCAAGAAAACCACACAGTTGATAACATGATTCAGTTCATAAAAGAAGCATGCCAAGAAATGAATGCCAATACAGAACTTTGTGCATAAGTGTAAAAACTAGAATACAGTAACGGCTAAATAGTGAGGGCCGCCAAGTTCAGCATTTAAGAGATTGTACTTTAGTATTTAGTATCAAAAGACGGCGCGTAAAAAAGACGCCCTCGTCAAAGAAGTGCATGTCACTTATTGAGACGTAATTGGAGCAGTTTTCCATTGACTCCATGGAAAAACAGCTCCAATTACGTCCGTAATGGACGCAGCAAAAAACGCCTGCACATGCCATTACGTCTGAAATTCAGGAGCGTGAACATACCCATAACCGTATACCTATTATTTAAATTGTATACCTACTTATGCACCTCTATACATACACAAATATATATTATATACACTTTTCCCATTTTCACCCAAAAACAATGTAAAAAAAAAAAATGTAAAAAAAAAAAAAAAAATAAGAAAAAAAAACCACACACCAAAAATCCCACGTAAAAATGGAATAAAAAAAGTGATCAAAAAATCTCATGTACCCTACGGTAGCAATAAAAACGACAGCACGCCCCGCTAAAAAAATAAAATGTTGTTCACACCGCTCAAAAGCGACAGAAAAATTATAAACAAAATGTATGGCTCTCAGAATATGGCGACACAGAACAACATATTTAACTTTGCTTTTTTCCTTGTAAAAGTAGTAAAAAAACATTGTTAAAGGGTAACTAAACGGACAACAAACTTCTGACATGTCATAGTGACTTGTCAGAAGTTTTGATTGGTGGGGGTCAGAGCACTGAGACCCCCACCAATCACTAAAACGAAGCGGTAGAAGCACTCAAGTGAGCGCTGAGCCGCTTGGTTTCTGTTCGGCTTTTTCCGGTAAGCCGATGTAGTGGTGTACGGGCTCATAGACTTTCTATTGAGTCCGTACACCGCTGCATAGATTTCCCGAAAATGACGAACAGAAACTAAGCGGCTCAGCACTCACACGAGCACTTCATTTTAGTGATGGTGGGGAGGGGGGGGGTCTCAGTGCTCAGACCCCCACCAATCAAAACTTCTGATGTCACTATAAGGCCCTGTTCACACAGAGTTTTGCATGCCGTTTGCCACGTTTTTCGCTCACGCCCATTGAGTGCTACGGGCAAAAAACGCCGCAAAATACGCTCTCTCTGCCACCCATTGATGTCAAAGGGAGGTCAGAGGCGTTATACGCCCGAAGATAGGGCATGACGCTAATTTTTACCGCGAGACAGTTTTTCCGCTCGCGGTAAAAAACCGCCTCCGCCTCCCATTGAAATCAATGGGAGCCATTTTCGCCCGTTTTTTGGCGGTTTCCGACACTGTTTTCGCGTTAAAAAACTCAGCGTGAAAAGGGCCTAACATGTCAGAAGTTTGCTGTACATTTAGTTACCCTTTAAAAGGAGAATATTGTTCCACACAGACACTTTGTCCTATAACCACATAACACATACCTGGTAAATGGAGATTTAATATTATATACTGTGATGTTCACCTATTGTGTCAGTATGCCCAGAGGCCATTTGGTCATAGATTCTTAACTACTACCTTATTAGCATTTCAATGGTCTTCAGTATAAGGAGCCAATGTAAATAGGATGTGGAGGCAGCTGGGCATACTGGGAACAGATTAACCTATACTGTACAGATGCACATTGGAAGGTATATGGGTGGTCTGAACGTGGAGTCAATGGAGTGGGTGGAATCAACTCCGAGATAGGAACATTTAGGCCATGTGAAGCTCTTGGTTCCCTCTTTTCCTGCCACCACTGGACAAAAGCCAGGAACAGGCTAAGTCCCATGATATGTGTGCTTTGTGTATGTATATAAATAGAAGTATAATACCTTTACAGCAGACTATATGTATACATAGAGATATTCTAGGAATCCTATGTGGAAAAAATTACACAGAGCTGCTGTATCATCTGCGAAGACCTATATCCGTCAGGTCTGCGGGAATGACGGGTTAAGTGTCATCGGGTCCTTTGTGTCTCGGACATGCAGGATCCACCTGTAAAATCGATCACATCTACATTATGAACTTAGATGTGATCGATAAGAGGTGAATCCTGCAGGATGGGTACAGGATTCAGCGTAAGATACAACAGTTTTTATTTAAAAAAATTATCTGTATAAAGAGCAAATTATAAAGTTAAACAAAACACACTGATTAAATGAGATATATATATTTTTTTCGGTCAAGCATGCTCACCCCGGAGATGACCTAGATAAGACAGCTAACTAGAATCTCAAACTACACATCAGGAATCCTTATAAAAAATTAAAAAAAATTCATTTGAGGCAGGAGGAGTTATGGAATTTGTTGGGAAATAGTTATGAAATACTTACTTCAGATTCTTTTATGCTGTTTGATGAATAATATAATCCAATACCAATTCCTATAAAGGATAATCCTACAAGGAAGAAAAATGGCAAAATTATACTGGCAGAGAGAAGAGGCTGCCATGCTGGAAGTCTTTGCTGAGTGAATGCGGTGTTGTCAGGTCTCTGAGATGGGAGAGGTTCATGTTTATTTGCAAAGTTCCTTGATGATGGCTTCATAATTCTTCACAGATTTTCTAAAGAAAAAAAAAAAAAAAAAGACAGAATTTACTTTTTTTTTTAGAAAACCTCACCAGATGTAAATCTACACTTCAGGTAAATCGCTTGAATAGCAATATTATAATAGTATTGCCATTAAAAGGGAGAGATTTCATAACATTATATAAGAGAAATTATGCATAAGGCAAAACTTTTTATGCAAAGTTGAGATCTAAGGTAAAACAATGCCCAGCAACTATTTTAGTAGTTTATCATGCGTAAAAAATGTGCACATATTGACTAGATTTTTGTATAAGACCTCATACTCCACCATATAGACAAAACCAGTGCTGGAGGCAAAAAAAGTGACAAGTCTGAAGCTGAAAGAAAACGTATTCAAAAATTGACAAGACCTAAATCCATTGATATGTCGAAGTGCTTATTCAGATGAACGTATAAATAGTCAGTGTGACGGACGTTTTTTTTTTTCTTTTACGGCCGTCACAAGGCTGCATGTATTTCTATGGAGCTGTTCACATGGCCGTTGTTTAAACAGACAGTGTGAAGGGCCTGTAGAAAAATAGGACATGTCCTGTTTTTGTCCGTTTTCATGGATCCCTCAGTAGACTCAAGTCTATGAAGGATCCTTGTAAACGGGTCCCGCACAAATCGGACTTGAAAAAGTGTCAGTTTTGACACACGCTGATTTGAAGAAGGCTTTAGAGCGCACGCACACATCCGTGACCTACTATACGGCCGCATAACATGGACCACGGACTTCCGTGTGCGGTTCATTTTTATTTTTTTTAACAGACCATTGAATAGAATGGGCGAGACTGATCCGCAAAAACGGACAGGAAAATAACCTTTTCTATAAATTTGCAGAACGGAAACACGGATCCGCCAAAAAAAACCAGATGTGTTCATAAAAATGAATGGGTCACTTTGCTAACCGTTAAAAATAATAAATTAAAATGGAGAGCACACTGAAGAATGTCACTGAAGTGTGCATGAGCCATTATACTGGGATTTTTCCTAACCAACAACTAGAAAGATGTTACACGAGAAAATAAATTTGTTACTTTATGTAAGGCTATTACATGTGAATGAAACAGTTAATTCTAGTGACAATTAACCCAGTACATCATTATGTGCAGCATACACTTTGTGCAAACAACCAAATTAATTTAGATGTAGAATAATTAGAAATACAAAATGTTTTATTATTTACAGAAAAAAAATGCGGGTGTTTAGCACACAAAAAAATCCAACATGGAGTGGTTCTGGTTTAGGCTGAGGCCAGGGCGATATCCGCTACTTTTCCCTGTTATTCTACATCTGGACCTTGCGAGCCACGCCGGCACCCAGGCTGCAGCATCTCTTGGATACATGCATTTATGAACGTTGTGCTCCTAGCACGACTCTACTAGGTCAGCACAACTGATCACCGTCCTGCTCTTTGTTTTTATCGGTTGATGCACTATGTGCGCTTTGTGTCTTTTTTCTCTCATTATCTTGTTTAGGCTGGTCATAGATAAGATTTTGGGCTTATGCATATAGTTGAACTGCAGGTTCGTGTGGGAACCATATATACACCATCAAGCCTGAACATTAAAACCACTGACCTGTGAATAGCATTGATTTTCTCATTGCAATGTCCCCTGTCAAGGGTAAGATATATTAGACAGCAAGTGAACAGTCAGTTCTTGGGGCTAGTCTACACGTGGCATAAATACTGCAGATTTCCAACAATGTAATTAGTTTCGGAATATCCGCAGCATAATACATTAGCAGAGAAGTGGATGAGATTCCCAAAAAATCTGATAGGAAGCCGTCGGAACACTGTGCATCGTAGCTTGCCGTATTCGGGGTGGCCGGTATATTTGCACATGACTTACCTGTAAAAGAGGTGCCATAATGCATGCTGGTGCCAAGAAAGCAAGCCAATGGAGGCAGTGTGTTGCTATGGCCAATTTTATGCTAGGCAACGGCATTTATGTGGATGTTATTTTAACACGTGTCACCTGCCTAAACATTGTTGCAGATCAAGTACACTCTTTCGTGGCAACGATATTCCTGAATGGCAGTGGCCTCTTTTAGCAGGATAATGTGTCCGGTCACACTGCAAAAATTGTTCAGGAATGGTTTGAGGAACAAGACCGAGTTTAAGGAGTTGATTTGGCCTCCAAATTCCCCAGACTTCAAACAGAGCATCTGTGGGATGTGTCTGATCCATGGAGGCCCCAACTCACAAGACTTAAAGGGAATGTGTTGCCAGCAAAACATGTTTGTTTTTTTTTTTTAGTTAAACAATTAGTGTGTAGGTGATTAAACATTGTTCTAATTTTTTTTATTTTTTTCACGAGTCAGGAAATATTATAAATTGGATTCAATTTATAATATTTCCCAGCACTGGTCACTAGATGGAGCAATTCCCAAAATTGCAGCATTGCATGTGGTAAAGCAACCACATTGCTTTATGCTGCAAAATTGGGAAAAAATCCCCTCGCTCTAGTGAGCTCTCAGAATCCCCCCTCCTTTATCCTGGCTAGTGCCGGGAGAAACGAGGGGTTTGAACGGTCTAACCTCCTACACTGTGTGTCGCCATTTTTTGAGCTAACACACAGTGTAGAAGGTTTACATACACTAGTAAAACACACTGAAACACGAACATACATAGAAATCACTTACCTGCTCCAGTCGCCGCCGCTCCCTCCGGTCCGTCCGCTCCGTCTGCTGCCGCTGCTCCATGTGCACAAGTCCGGAAGCCGCGACCGGAAGTAGTAATCTTACTGCCCGGCCGCGACTTCCGGTCCACAGGAAAATGGCGCGCATTTCAAATCGGACTGTGTGGGAGCGGCGCATGCGCCGTTCCCACACACACGGCGTACACCATAGTGGATGGAACGGGCCCCGTTCGCAGTCCCTATGGGACTGGAGCTGCCGTATTCCATGTCTGTATGTGTCGTTAATCGACACATACAGAAATGTAAAAAAAAATGGCAGCCCCCATAGGGAAGAAAAAGTGTAAAAATAGAAAAAAGTAACACACAAATAAATATAAACGTTTTTAATAAAACCCTAACATAAGACTGATATAAAAAAAAAAATTCTGGTAACACTGTTCCTTTAAAAGGATCTGCTGCCAATTACCATTGGACAGCTTCAGAGGTCTTCTGGAGTCCATGCCTCGACGGGTCAGAGCTGTTTTAGCAGTATTAGGGGGCCTACATGATATTAGGGAGGTGGTTTTTATGTTATGGCCAAATGCTATATAGTGCCAATTTGGGGCAGTCCCTTGTGTGCAATCTAATAGACAATTGGAAGATCGTTTCAAAGTGACAGTGGGACTACTTATCTACTGGGCCACTGCACAGCTGTACATGCGTCCGCCACTGGTGTCAAGGGCGGTATTGGATCCCTTCAGTCGTATTTATAAAAATCTTTCCTTTTTTTGGAAAAGATTTTCAGGATTACAAAAGACAGTATTAATCCAGTTCTTAGCACTATGTGTACGATTCACGCATCGACCCAATTATGACCGTGTGTATAAGCCTTTCCGATTTATAGCCAGTCAGTCATCAACTGTCTTCTGGCCGATAAACATTCAAAAAATTTGTAACCATACACAGTCATAAAAATGCAAATGAGCCCGAATATAAGAGGTTATACCATCAATTTTAAAAGATCATGTAGATTATAATTTGCACAAAAGAACATGGCTAATCGAATGGCCAAAAATCGTGAGAACCCGTTCAAATAGGTGTTTCTGCAAACATTTATCTAATGCCTACAGCCAGCTCTATTCTTATTTTCTGGAAAACTAGAGCATCGGGAAACCAGGTGCACACAGCGCTGTTTGTACAGTATAGTTCTGTTCCTTTTTTTTTTTTTTCTGTTTTTTAAATTTTCCACCCAAACCAGAATTGGAAACCCTGAGGAGAGGAGTCTCAGAAATATTGCTCCTTAGAGCAATTGTGATTGGTGGGTTAGGATAATGGAATTTTGTTATAATACAACTGCTGATTTATGAAAAATATTTTTCAGTTTTTTTTATTAAAGCATAGAAGGAAGGCATATTAAAAATAAAAGCATATATGCAGCCATAAGACTTTGGTATCTTTATAAATATCCATAAAACATATTGGTCTCCAGACAGTTTTACAAGAGGGAGGTATAAAACAATGTTTTGTAATAAACAGTGATTAAGGAAGTAAAACTGTTGTAAATTTTTTATTTCTCAGTAAGCAAACAAAGCTGTAAAACTTGACATTTGGGAAGATCAGCGACAGCTTATTTATGAAACTCATGTACAGAAAAAGTGGAGGTTTTGCCCACGGGAACCAATCATATAGCGGATATGGTAATTTAGAAAACGTAGGTTAGTAATCGGATTGGATGCAAAGGCCTCGTATACACTGCTTATGTTCCAGGATTATGCTCCAAAATACACCTCGGAAACGCCTGCAAACAGCTTCCAAATCATGGATTTCAAATGGTCAAAAGCTGTGTAGTTACATAGTTAGTATGGTTGAAAAAAAGACACATGTCCATCAAGTTCAACCAAGGGACGGGAAAAGGGAAGGTAAAAATTTCTACACATAGGAGCTAATATTTTTTTGTTCTAGGAAATTATCTAAGGCTTTTTTAAAGCCATCTACTGTCCCTCCTATGACCAGCTCCTGCGGTAGACTATTCCATAAATTCACCGTTCTCACAGTAAAGAAGGCTTGTCGCCGCTGCAGGTTGAACCTTTTTTTCTGCAGACGGAGGGATTGCCACCTTGTTTTTCGAGGGGTTTTTACATGGAACAGGATTTCACCATATTTTAAGTATGTGCCATTAAAGGGGTTATCCACCTTCTGACAACCTATCCCCCGGAATGGGAACCGAGCAGCAGTACTGCAGCTCGGCCACTATTCCGTGGCTGGAGCGAACTGCTTCCGGCTTGTATGTCCGGTGCACGGAGGCACCGGACCAGCTGATCTGTGCGGGGCCCGGGTGTCGGACCCCCACAGATCATGTACTGATGACCTAGCCGGTGGATAGGTCATCAGTTGTCAGAAAGTGGAAAACCCCTTTAATATTTATATAAGCGAATTATGTCCCCCCTTTTTCAAGGCTAAATAGGTTTAAATTCTTTTAATCTTTCCTCATAACTTAGATTCTCCATGCCCCTTATTAGCTTCATTGCTCTTCTTTGTATTTTTTCCATCTCCAGGGCATCCTTTCTATGAACTGGAGCCCAGAACTGAACTGCATATTCTAGATGAGGCCGCACTGATGCTTTGTAAAGTGGTAATATTACATCCCTGTCCCGCGAGTCCATGCCTTTTAATACACGACAATATCCTGCTGGCCTTTGAAACAGCTGATTGACATTGCTGTTATTTAGTTTATGGTCTTCAAGTACACCCAGATCCTTCTCAACAAGTGACTCCCCTAGTGTAGCTCCCCCTAGGACATATGATGCATGCAGGTTGTTGGTACCCAGGTGCATAACTTTACATTTATCTACATTAAACTTCATTTGCCAACTGGACGCCCAAACACTCAGTTTGTTTAAATCCGCTTGCAATTTACGAACATCTTCCATAGACTGAACAATACTGCATAGCTTGGTGTCATCTGCAAAAATAGAAATAGTGCTATTAATCCCATCCTCTATATCATTAATAACTAAGTTGAATAATAGTGGTCCCAGTACTGAACCCTGGGGTACACCACTTATTACCGGGGACCATTCAGAGTAGGAATCATTGACCACAACACTCTGGATACGGTCCTTGAGCCAATTCTCAATCCAATTACAAACTATACTTTCTAAAGATATAGTCCTTAATTTACCCAGTAGACATCTATGGGAGGCAGTGTCAAATGCCTTTGCAAAGTCCAAAAACACTATATCCACAGCGGCCTAGGCTTCTGCTCAACTCTTCATAAAAATAAATCAGGTTGCTTTGACAACATCTGTCCTTAGTAAAACCGTGCTGGCTCTCACGTATAATACAATTTTTTGTCACATAATCCTGTATATAGTCCCTCAATCATTTTCCTCACGATGGATGTTAAAGAGGCTCTGTCACCAGATTTTGCCACCCCTATCTGCTATTGCAGCAGATCGGCGCTGCAATGTAGATAAGAGTAACGTTTTTATTTTTAAAAAAACGAGCATTTTTGGCCAAGTTATGACCATGTTTGTATTTATGCAAATGAGGCTTTCTAAAGTCCAACTGGGCGTGTATTATGTGTGTTACATCTGGGCGTGTTTACTTATTTTACTAGCTGGGCGTTCTGACGAGAAGTATCATCCACTTCTCTTCAGAATGCCCAGCTTCTGGCAGTGCAGACACACAGCGTGTTCTCGAGAGATCACGCTGTGACGTCACTCACTTCCTGCCCCAGGTCCTGCATCGTGTCGGAGGAGCGAGGACACATCGGCACCAGAGGCTACAGTTGATTCTGCAGCAGCATCGGCGTTTGCAGGTAAGTCGATGTAGCTACTTACCTGCAAACGCTGATGCTGCTGCAGAATCCACTGTAGCCTCTGGTGCCGATGTGGCCGACACGATGCAGGACCTGGGGCACGAAGTGAGTGACGACACAGCGTGATCTCTCGAGAACACGGCTGTGTCTGCACTGCCAGAAGCTGGGTGTTGTGAAGAGAAGTGGATGATACTTCTCGTCAGAACGCCCAGCTAGTAAAATAAGTAAACACGCCCCGATGTAACACACATAATACACGCCCAGATGTAACACACATAATACACGCCCAGATGTAACACACATAATACACGCCCAGTTGGACTTTTACTGTAAACCCGCCCAGTTGGACTTTAGCAAGCCTCATTTACATAAATACAAAAATGGTCATAACTTGGCCAAAAATGCTCGTTTTTTAAAAATAAAAACGTTACTCTTATCTACATTGCAGCGCCGATTTGCTGCAATAGCAGATAGGGGTTGCAAAATCTGGTGACAGAGCCTCTTTAAGCTTACTGGTCTATAATTACCTGGGAAGACCTGAGCCCTTTTTGAAAATAGGCACCACATTTGTCCCTTGGCACTATACTAGTACGAGCAGGGGTGGGATCCGGCCAGTTCGCCCCGGTTCCCCCAAACCGGATACCATTGAGTTCACTAGCGCTGCCTGTTGAGGCACATGATGCCTCGCCATTCGGCACTTAAGTAAGGATGCAGTTGGCGCGATTAAGTCATCGTGCTGCTGCGTCGTTCCGATAGATGAGGACTCGCATCGCTGGAGGATGGCACGGCAACGGGAGTGGTTAGCATATATTTTTTTCCTTTTATTGTGGGCAGTGTTGGGGCCTTAAATATAGGGGGCACCAGCTACAGGGGAGGACTACATAGGGTGCACAGACTACAGTGGAGGACTACATAGGGGACACCAACTACATGGAACGCTACTATCTACAGAGGACACTATGGGGAGCACTATATACAGGGGGCTCTATGAGAGACACCATAGGGGGTTTTACACTGGGCAACTATCTGGCAGACCAGCGTTCTTAGAACGCTCGTTGATGATAATTGCCCCGTGTAAACAGGGCAGAGATCAGCAGATGAACGAGCAAATGCTAAATCATCTGCTGGTCGTATGGTATTAAAAAAGTAAAATATTATTGTTGTCGGCAGCACATCTTGTGTAAACGGGGAGAGGCGCTGACGGAATGATGGTAATGTATAGGGAAGAGTGTTCGGAGTAACGACCACTCGTCCCCATCCATAGCTCCTTGCGACAGGAGCAAACGAGCGCCTATAAACGATGTATCGTTGATAGGCACTCGCTGCATCAGCCGAATATCGGCAGGTGTAAAGGGCCCTGTGTGTGGTGCATTAAGTTACAGTGTTTGACAATTTTATTCATGGGCAGTGTATAGTACTATTATATTCAGGAGCACAGTGTATAGTACGATTATATTCATAAGCACAGTGTGTAGCACTATTATATTCAGGAGTACAGTGTGTAGTACTACTATATTCAGGGCACAGTATATAATACAATTATATCCAGGAGTACAGTGTATATTACTATTATATTCAGCACAGCGTGTAGCACTATTATGTTCGGGGGCACAGTGTATGATACTATTATATTTAGGAGTATCGAGTGCGGCACCATGAGAATTTTATCTTCGTTTATAGGTGCGGAAATGTTGGAAAAGTGAGAATCTGAGTGGCAAACTGCAGAAATGGGTCGCAGCCGGGAGAAGTCATCATAGGGGACCAAAGAAAAGAGAAAAAGAACGAATCCAATTTGAGAAGTAGTCACCGGTGAGTCACTAAATGTAAATGTTCATTCTCCCTGTGACTGATCAGTTCTATCGTTCTTTTTTTGTCAAACAACAACTCCCAGCATATCCTTACCATCATTCTGGCTATACTGGGAGCTGTAGTTTTATGCCATACAAACTTATATGACAGGGTTAAACTAAATTTGCAAATGATCTCTGCACTGAGCTGCATTTGTGCTTGTGCTGTATTTATGTACTGAGCTTAGTTCTGATCCTGTATATACACATCATAACAACCAAGCTCAATACATACACAAATACAGTACTGAGCTTGGTTCTGGTGACAATACATGTACAGAGCTTGGTTCTGGTGCGAGATATATATATATATATATATATATATATATAGATACACACAGACACACACACACACACACACACACACACACACCCCTTGCTCCTGGCACCGTATCTGTGCATTAGCCGGGAGAGTTGTCGCGGCTTACTGCGCACGCCGCACTGTCCTCCACCCTTCTCACAGTCCACAGCCTAACTAAATGGGCTAAGCACGCTTAGGATATTGAATGTGCACGTACAAGTCTATATAAGTAATGGGTGTGTTTAATATAATGAGCGTTGGTAGGTAGGTAGGTATGTACGCTTGTGTAATTATATACATAGTGTGGAAATCCACACAAACATTCTGGACAGGGAATTTCTTTATTTAGAGTCCACTTTAATATAGGGCATATTTGTAATATTGAAATTGTTTTATTTTATTATTAGAATCATTTTCCACGGTGCGATAGACCGCGACCCTCCCCCCAACGTGTATATCTTTGTCCGCAAAACAGGGAACCTGTTAAAAATTTGAATCCCACCCCTGAGTACGAGGCGTAGTTTTATTCCGCGGTTTAAAAAATAAAATAATGGCATGTAAAAATACACTTAATACAACACGTCACTTTGTGAAGCAGATTTTTTTACATTTCCAATGGACAATGCCAAAAAAAACGCTGTGAAAAATCCCCCCCCCCCCCAAAAAAAATAAACCTCCTGGTTTTAAGAGGCGTATTTATCTTAAAAAAAGCCTCGTAATTTTCGACTTCACACATAAGGGGCGTGAATATGTCCTAAGGCTGGATTCACACACAGAATTTTTATGGCAATTTTAAGTGCATCTAAAAAACCCTAGCGTTATTAGAATGTAACATGAATTTTTTTTTATTGGGTTTTTAGTGGCATTTTTCATTTAGGGTATGTTCACACGACAGCGTCCGTAACGGCCGAAATTACGGGGCTGTTTTCAGGAGAAAACAGCCACGTCATTTCAGCCGTAACGGCATGTGCAGGCGCTTGAACGCCGCGTCCATTACGGACGTAATTGGCGCTGCTTTTCATTGGAGTCAATGAGCAACGGCTCCAATTACGCCCCAAGAAGTCACTTCTTTGATGCGGGCGTCTATTTACGCGCCGTCTTTTGACAGCGGTGCGTAAATATACGCCTCGTGTGAACAGACAAACGTCAGCCCGTTGCTTTCAATGGGCAGATGTTTGTCAATGCATTCAAGCCGTAATTTCGGACGTAATTCGGGGGTTAATACGCCCGATTTAGTGTGTGTGAACATACGCTTACCGTCATTTTGTACTTTTTTCTGGCATTTTTAAAATCACTATATTGAAAAGCCTATTGGGGGAGAGGATATCACCATACCCAGAGCTTACTGCATTTGGAAAAAAAAAACAACAAAAAAACCGCCACTAAACACAAAATTGCCTCATGTCGCCACAAATAAAAACAGTGTATGTGGTGCATTTGATATTTTACAATAGACTTTATTGTAACATCTGGCCGCCCTGAAAAAAACATTAAAAACGCAGCAGAAAACAGTGTGTGAATCTAGCCTAAGGGTAAAAAAAATATATAACACTTTACTGTGCGCACTTGTTATGGCCAACATTTACTATGCAGATTAAGCCAGGTCTTGGCAGAAACGGCACGCCCCCCAAAAAATCTGACAAATTTGCGACCATTTCCATTGCTTGATAAATCTGCAGAAGGAAAAGTGGCTGAGGTCTGCTAGGAGACGTCGTTTAGGCCACATTTATTATGAATATTTGACAGTCAGAAAATCTACATCTGCTGTAAGTCACTTTTCACTTAGGACAGGTCAAAATGCAACAAATTTATTAAGAGGCGTGTGCCTTCCAGTGTAAATCTCGTCAACTATCTCCTTTAGGCCTTATCTACACAAGCGTATTTAACGTCTGTGATACGCGCGTGAAAATCATGCGTGTCGCACGGACCTATGTAAGTCAATGGGGCCGTTCAGACATTCCGTGATTTTCACGCAGCGTATGTCCGCTGCGTAAAACTCACGACATGTACTATACTTGAGCGTTTTTTCACGCACCCATTGAAGTCAATGGGTGCGTGAAAATTGCGCACAGCACACGGAAGCACTTCCGTGTGTCGCGTGTAATTCGCGAAACAGTTGTTAAATAAATGAAGGAAAAAATAAAAACCACCTCATTCCTTGCAGTTTCTAAACCTCAAATCCACATGTCAAAAGGAAGGCAAATGAGCGAAAATCATGCAGCCACGCACCAAACACTTATGACACACGGAACTGCAATGCGCGCAAAACGCTGCATTTTTTGCGCACGCAAAACGCACACGTTCGTGTAAATTTCGCCTTACTTAGACTGGCAAAAGATAAGCCAGACTTAGTACATTTTTTTTTAATTAATGATGGCATAATTTGCACCAATGATATTTACAGCTTGACCACACTTTATTTCTTCTTGTTTTCTTCTTTGGATTGGCTTAGAATATAGCAGCTTTTTTTTTTTTTTTTTTTTAATGTGAAATGGCTCTTAGCATGAGAAAGGTGGAAATCCTATCCCACTCTTATTGACACTCATGGAGTGGGGAACAATTGCACTACCAGTTCTCGAAGGCTGGGTTCACACTACCCATTTTCAGGCGTAATGGAGGCGTTTTACGCCTCGAATTACGTCTGAAAATACGGCTCCAATACGTCAGCAAACATCTGCCCATTCATTTCAATGGGTTTGCCAATGTGCTGTGCCGACGAACTGTCATTTTACGCGTCGCTGTCAAAAGACGGCTTGTAAAATTACAGCCTCGTCAAAAGAAGTGCAGGACACTTCTTAGGACGTTTTTGGAGCAGTTTTCGCATAGACTCCAATGAAAACAGCTCCAAAACGGCCGTAAAAAAATGCAGCGAAAAACGTGAGTTGCTCAAAAAACATCTGAAAATCAGGGGCTGTTTTCCTTTGAAAACAGCTCCGTATTTTCAGACGTTTTTGATTCTGCGTGCGCACATACCCTTACAATACAGCAATACGTAATTGCTTCTTGTCTCGACCTCAGAGTTATCCACGAGCCACATTATTGAGGGGGGACAAATCCTGGCAGGATATAGTCAGCAGCACCACTTTCTTGAAAGGCTTATTCACACGGTTTATTGCCGTGATCACTGCAAAACTCAGCAGTTTTGTCGAAATCACAGCAAAGCTGCGGCCTTTTGCAGAGATTTCATGCTAATTGCGGGGAAGTAAACTGTGATTTGCCAGCAACATGTAAATAATGTGGAATATTTTGCAGGTGACCGTGATGTATTAAGATTATTAATTTATTTAATATTACTTAATGCTGTGCAGGGAGGGGTAGTAGGGGAAAGAACATACCCATTAACCCCTTCCCGCCGGATCACGTATATATACAAGTCATTAAAATCGGTGGCTTACCGCCTTTTCACGTAAATGTACGTCATGGAGATGAAGCTGGCTCAGGAGCTGAGCCAGCGACATCACCGCCGGGTGACAGCTGTATGTTACAGCTGGCACCCTAAGGTATCGGCCAGGACCGGAGCTAGCCTCCGATCCGACCGATTAACCCCTCACATGCTGCGTTCAATAGAGATCGCAGCATGTGAGGAGTTTATAGCCACCGGCACCCATGCAACGTGATCGCTGGGTTGCCGGTGGCTGCAAAGGCGATCGGAGGGCTAATGCTTACCTCCCGATCAGCCTGTAACGGAATCCTCCTATGCCCCGTCGTCGGCGGGGCCCAGGAGGCTTCCGGTAACATCGGCAAGATGGCGCCGGCTCAGCTTCCGGCTCAAAAGCGGAGCCGGCGTCATCAGCAGTGGGTGTCCGCTGTATGTAACAGCGGACACCCCGATCTATCGCCAGGAACCGGAGCTAGCTCCGATTCCTGGCATTAACCCCTTCGATGCAGCGATCCATTGTGATCGCTGCATCCTAGAGGTTTGTAGAAAATCGGCAGCCTTGCCATGCGATGGCAAGGCTGGCGACTGCTACCATGGCAACAGGAGCCCTAACAATGGACTCCTGTCTGCCATTACGTAAGCCAATTAGGCCCCGCCCAGAGGCGGAGCCTGATCGGCTTGCTGTCAGTGAACAACTGACAGTTCCAATACATTGCACTACATAGGTAGTGCCATGTATTAGAACATCAAACAAACAGTTGGACATTCAAGTCCCCTAGTGGGACTAAAGAAAAGTGTAAAAAAAAGTGTAAAAAAAGTAAAAATAAAAGTTGGAAAACATACAATAAAAGTTTCAAATAATAACACAAAACACAATCGCCCTTTTTCCCTTATCAAGTCATTTATTATTGAAAAAAATAATAAAGCCATACATATTTGGTATCGCTGCGACCGTAACGACCTGAACTATAAAAATATTATGTTATTTATCCAGCGCAGTGAACGCCGTAAAAAAACAACTCAAAAACACTGCCATAATTACTGTTTTTTTGGTCACTGTCTTCCAAAAATTGAAATAAAAAGTGATCAAAAAGTCGCATGTATCCAAAAATACCGAGTAAAAGTACCGATAAAATCTATACCTCGTCTCGCAAAAAACAAACCCTCATACAGCTCCATCGATGAAAAAATGTAAAAGTTATGGCTCTCGCAACATTGCGACAGAAGAAATACATTCTCTTTCCAAAAGTAATTTTATTGTGCAAAAAGTTATAAAAAAGTTCTATAAATTTGGTATCGCCGGAATCGTACTGACCCGCAGAATAAAGGTAACATGTAGTTTATAACGCTTACGGTGAACGGTGTATATTAAAAAAAAAAGTGGCACAAGCTGGTCATGACATATTTGACACTGAATTGGCATATCTAGGGAACATTTTAATTTGTACCTTCCGCAGCGCAATCATTTATGGAAAAGACCTGTGGGGTGAAAATGCTCACTACACCTCTTAATAAATGCCTTGAGGGGTGCAGTTTCCAAAATGGGGTCACTTCTCGGGGGTTTCTTTTATTAGTTCACATCAAAGCCTCTGCAATTGTGAACCAATACTTTATAAGTCGCCAAATTAGGCCTCAATTTTACATGGTACTCTTTCACTCCTGACCCCGGCCAAATGTCCAGGCAAAAGATTAGGGCCACATGTAGGGTGATTCTAAAACAGGGAAACACCGCATAATAATTGAGAGCTGTCTTGTTATGGTGGCACAAGCCGGGCACCACATATTGGCGTATCTAAGGAAAAATTCCCATTTTCATTCTCCCACATCGTGTGCACACGAATTTCTGCAAAACACCTGTGGGGTTAACATGCTCACTACACCCCTAGGTGAATACCTTGAGGGTGCTGTTTCCAAAATGGGGTCACTTCTGGGGGGGGGATCCACTGTTTTGGTCCCACAGGGACTTTGCAAATGCAACATAGCGACCAGAAACCAAATGCAGCAAAATCTGTACACCAAAAGCAAATGGCGCTCCTTCCCTTCTGAGCCCTGCCGTGTGCCCAAACAGCATTTTACGACCACGTGTGGGGTATTGCCGTACTCCAGAGAAGTTGCTTTACAAGCGTTGGGGTTCTTTTTTTCCTTTATTTGTTGAGAAAATTAAAAATTTGGAGCTAAAGCTACGTCTTATTGAAGAAAAAGGATTTTTTTTATTTTCACTGCCCAATTCTAATAAAATCTATGAAACACCTGTGGGGGCAAAATGCTCACTACACCCCTAGATGGATTCCTCAAGGGGTGTAGTTTTCTCAATGGAGTCACTTTTTTGGCGTTTTCACTGTTTTGGTACCTCAGGGGCTTTGCAAATGCGACATGGCCTGCGCAAACCATTCCTGCTAAATTTGAGCTCCAAAAGCCAAATGGCGCTCTTTCCCTTCTAAGCTCCGCCGTGTGTCCAAACATCCGTTTATAACCACATTTGGGGTATTGTTTTACTCGGGAGAAATTGCTTTACAAATGTTGTTGTGCTTTTTCTCCTTTAGTCCTCGTGGAAATTAGAAAAAATTAGCTAAACCTACATAATCTTTGAAAGAATGACGATTTTTATTTTCACGGCCTACTTCCAATAATTTCTGCAAAAAACCTGCGGGGTAAAAATGCTCACTATACCCCTAGATAATTTCCTCAAGGGGTGTAGTTTCCCAAATGGGGTCACTTTTGGTGGATTTCCACTGTTTTGGCACCGAAAGAGCCCTTGAAACCTGACATGGTGCCTAAAATATTTTCTAATAAAAAGGAGGCCCAAAATCCACTGGGTGCTCCTTTGCTTCTGAGGCCGGTGCTTCAGTCCATTACCACACTAGGGCCACATGTGGGATATTTCTAAAAACTGCAGAATCTGGGCAATAAATATTGAGTTGCGTTTCTCTGGTAAAAACTTCTGTGTTACAAAAAAAATAGAATAAAAATGAATTTCTGCAAAAAAAAAAATGAAATTTGAAAATTTCACCTCTACGTTGCTTTAATTCCTGTGAAACGTTTAAAGGGTTAAGAAACTTTCTAAATGCTGTTTTGAATACTTTGAGGGGTGAAGATTTTAAAATGGGGTGACTTTTTGGCGGTTTCTAACATATAAGGCCCTAAAAGCCGCTTCACAACTGAACTGGCCCCTGTAAAAATAGCCTTTTGAAATTTTCTTGAAAATGTGAGAAATTGCTGCTAAAGTTCTAAGCCTTGTAACGTCCTAGAAAAATAAAAGGATGTTCAAAAAACGATGCCAATCTAAAGTAGACATATGGGGGATGTTAATTAGCAACAATTTTGTGTGGTATAACTGCCTGTCTTACAAGCAGATACATTTACATTTAGAAAAATCCTAATGTTTGCAATTTTTCACCAAATTTTGGTGTTTTTCACTGGTAAATATTGAATTTATCGACCACATTTTTCCACTATCATAAAGTCCAATGTGTCACGAGAAAACAATCTCAGAATCGCTTTGATAGGTAAAAGCGTTCCGGAGTTATTACCACATAAAGTGAAATATGTCAGATTTGAAAAAATGGGTCTGGTCCTGAAGCCCAAAATGAGCTTGGTCCTGAAGGGGTTAAAGAGAACATTTCATGTGCAGCATGTAATGGGCAGGGCTGCACAAACACTGGTGCACTTTAAGTTTTTTTTCTACCCTCCTGCGTTATTTAGATATTGGTGATGTTATATTTGGAACCCGATATTTAAATAACCCCCTAAACTGTCAATGGGGCGTGTAATGGCAAGGGGAAGTGCATCATTGCTGTGACACTGTCCAATCGGCTACGGACAGTGTTACCACTAGAGAGGAGAGCGTGTGTGCGCGCTCGCTCTTCAGCTCTCGGCAGACAAGGACAAGTTTGATCAGTCTTGTACTTGTCTGCCAAACTGGCAAGGGGGCGTGTCACTGCTACGGACAACTCAAGAGCTGGAGGGAGGGGAGCGCGCATGCGCGCTCTCCTCTCTCCAGCTCTTGCACTGCCCGTAGCAGTGACACCCTCTTGCCAGTTCAGCAGACAAGTACAAGACTGTGATCTCTTGCGAGAGATCAGTCTTGTTCTTGTCTGCCCAGTACTGAAGAGTGGAAGCGTGCATGCGCACACGCTCTCCTCTCTCCAGCTATTGCTGTGACACTGTCCGTAGCTGACTGGACAGTGTCACAGCCATGTTACACGCCCCCTTGCCATTACATACCCCATTGACAGTTCAGGGGGTTATTTAAATATCAGGTGCCTCGCACGGACCTATGTTAGTCAATGGGGCCGTTCAGACAGTCCGTGATTTTCAGGCAGCGTGTGTCCGCTGCGTAAAACTCACGACATGTCCTATATTTGTGCGTTTTTCGCGCATTACGCACCCATTAAAGTCAATAGGTGCGTGAAAATCACACGCAGCACACGGAAGCACTTCCGTGTGACGCGTGTGATTCGCGCAACAGCAGTAAAAACTATGAATGAAAACAGAAAATCACGCAGCCACGCATCATATGCTGCTGACACACGGAGCTGTTATGTACCTTTTGCGCGCGCAAAACGCAGCGTTTCTTGCACGCGCAAGACGCACGCGCTCGTGTGAATCCGGCCTAAGGCATATATATTTGTAGCCATTGTGACTGTACGATCATTTGTGATCCCCTTTTTTGGGGCTCCTCTCCAGGTAATTTGCACTGTATGCAGGTTTCCCACACACATTGATATCAACTTCTCCACATTAATACAGAGAAAAAGTATGTTACTATGCGGTTAATAATTAGTCATATTCATGTTCCAGCATGTGTCAGCATTAAACCATCCATACCAACAACAAACACAACGTTCCAAATAGCTTCTGTTGGTGTTAGGGCTTGTTCACATCTGCGTTGGCTTTCTGTTGAGGGGTTCCGTCTGAGGTTTCTGTCGGGAGAACCCCTCAACGGAATGGCAAACGGAAATCTTAGCTTCCGTTTGCATCACCATCGATATCAATGGTGATGGAAATGTTGCTAATGGTTTCCGTTTGTTACCACTCCGTCAGGTTTCCGTTTTCTTGACTGAATCAATAGCGCAGTCTATAAGTAATAAATGCGGAGCAGACATACACTTTGGCATTAGTTTACCCCGTAATTAATGGGACAGCATCGTTAACCCCTTCCCGACATTCGCTGTACATATACAGCGCAGTTCGGCGGGGGGGGGGGGTATTGGGTGGTGGTGGTGGTTGTCGGTATGGGGCAGGCTCTGACACCCGCTCCATAGAACAAGAATGTCGGCTGTGTGTAACAGGTGATATGTACCCCAAAAATGGTAAAAATAAAAATTATAGCTCGCCCACAAAAAAAAACAAGCCGTCATACCACTCAATTGACAGAAAAGTAAGAAAAAAAAGTTGTCTCTCGTTATGGTGACAAAGCACATTTTATTTATAACAATCAATTTTTTCTTTGCAAAGTAGTAAAAATAACAAAAAAGGGATCAAACCATTTGATACCACTGTAATCATAATGACTCACAGAATAAAAGTTAACATTCCGTTTTTACCGCACTATCAACGCCGTAAAACAGAAACCCCCAAAAATGGAGCAATCGCTGTTTTTTTTCCCCCATTCCACCCCTCAATTTTTCCTAGTTTCCCACTACATTATATGGTACAATAAATGGCTCTATGAAAATCTACAACTCGCCCTGCTGCAAAAAAAACCAAAAAAACACAAGCCCTCATTTGGCAATATTGATGGCAATATTTATGGCTTTTGAAAGGGGAGGAGGAAAAAAAAACGAAAGTGAAAATCTGAAAAAACTGTTGTGGCGGGAAGGGGGTTAATTAAAAAGGCTAAAAAAACGTGGACTCTTCCGAAGCGGTCACTATAAAACCATCCAGTAAGTTTGAGCTGCTATAAAGAAACTGGTTGAAGGCTATAAGATTGATTAAGTCTCATCTGTATATTACAGACGTGTATGCCTTTGTTACCGCGATTTGTCACAGTTTCCATGCGAACTGCAAAAACACATCAAAACGCGGTAAAAACAGATGCATTTTTCAGTAGTGGAGCAAAACCGCACAGTGTGAATACACTCTAAAACAACTTTAGGATTGAAGAGGTCTCTAAACCAAAAACCTATAGCGTGTACTGCGTAGGAAAACGTATTTTAATTTGATAATTTAATGACAAACATTCTTACATTATCTTCTCCCAGCATCTACTTATTTTATCCGTTTTTCAATGTGATTAAGATGTGGAGACGAGTAGCCCATTGTGGACCCTGAGGAAGGCTGAATACTCCATTACACTGATACTAGTTTTTCTACAATGGACTAATAAAGGAAACAGCCATCGTAACATCACATCGTTCCACACGATCATACATAAATTTAAAGATTAAAAAAAGAAATTGAAAAATACAAGACACTTACCAGGGAGACAAGCAAACACTGCAGCCCACGGCTTAGACTCTTGTCAGGCCACTCCTCCGGGGAGATCTAGATAAACCAGTTATCTCACTGCCAATATGGTCTAACCTTTGCTCATATTATCCTGACACTTTTCTGTCAAGACCTAAGAATGTTTACCTGACTCCACCCAGCATCACATGAAGCGGCTATGACTATGATTATGACAAACTGAACTCCACACATCCTTGGAATACTAGCTAAATGATGCACGTGGATCAGCTGTTATTATGTGACCAACTGATCATTAATCTATAATCACAGAAGATACAGCTACAATAGGACGTCGTTTATGGCAGTGCCCAGATGTGCCATTGTGCTGAATTAGATTTAAAAAAATAAAATAAAAAATTGCAATTCAGCTGAAGACCATGTGGTTTTTCCGAGCATGCAGGACCCTGGAGACAGTAAGGGTATGTGCACACACACTAATTACGTCCGTAATTGACGGACGTATTTCGGCCACAAGTCCCGGACCGAACACACTGCAGGGAGCCGGGCTCCTAGCATCATACTTATGTACGACGCTAGGAGTCCCTGCCTCGCTGCAGGACAACTGTCCCGTACTGTAATCATGTTTTCAGTACGGGACAGTGGTCCTGCAGCGAGGCAGGGACTTCTAGCATCGTACATAAGTATGATGCTAGGAGCCCGGCTCCCTGCACTGTGTTCGGTCCGGTACTTGCGGCCGAAATACGTCCGTCAATTACGGACGTAATTAGTGTGTGTGTGCACATACCCTAAAGATACAATAGGCTCAATTTGTTTCATTAACCCCTTAATGACCAGCCTATTTTATAATGACCGAGCTATTTTTTACGTTTTTCCATCGTCTCGTTCAAAGAGCTCTAATATTTTTGTGTCGACATAGCCGTATAAGGTCTTGTTTTTTGTAAGACAAGTTGTATTTTTTAACGGCACCATTCGTAAAATTTAAAAATTAACTTTTATTTTAAAAAAATTGGGGGAGGTGAATAGAAAAAAAAACAGCAATTTCGCCACACTTTCATTGCGTCCTAAATTTACGCCATTTATCATGTGGTATAAATAACACAATAACATTATTCAGCGGGTTGTTACGATACCAACTTGTTATATATGATATATATCATATATAGATATAGATTTTGTATGTTTTACTACTTTTATACAGTAAAAACACTTTTTTTAATTATTTGTTTTTGTGTCTCCATATTTGAAAAGCCATAACTTTTTTTATTTTTCCTGCTGATGCGGTTGTATGAGGGATTGTTTTTTTTGCAGGAAGACTTGTAGTTTTTATTGGTACAATTTTGGAGTAAATGTGACTTTTTGATCACTTTTTATAAAAAAAAATTTTAAGGCAGGATTCACAGAAAACAGTCATTTTTGCATTTTTTTTTCTTTTATTTTGACGGCGTTCACCGTGCGGGTTAAATAATGTAATAACTTTATATTTGGGCTCATTACGTATGCGGCAATACCAAATATGTATAACTTTTTTACTTTATTTTTTTTTTTTTTAAATAATAAAGCATTTTGTAAGGGGAAAAAGTGGGTTATTCATTTTTTTTTTACTTATTTTTTTATTAACTTTATTAAACTTTTTTTACTAGTCCCACTAGGGACTTCACTATGCGATCTTCCGATCGCTTTTATGATACACTGCATTACTTCTGTATTGCAGTGTATTATGCCTGTCCGTGTAAAACGGACAGGCATCTGCTAGGCCATGCCTCTGGCATGACCTAGCAGGCATTCACTACAGGCAGACCTGGAGGCCTTTATTAGGCCCCCGGCTGCCATCGGAGACACAGACACTCGGTGATCTTATCACCGGGTGTCGGTGGGATGAGAGGGATCTCCCTCCCTCTCTCCAAAACCACTCAGATGCGGCGCTCGCTATTGAGCGCCACATCCGAGGGGTTAAACAGGCGACATTGATACTGATATCGATCTCACCCGTTAGAGCAGTCATGCCCCCAGCCCTCAGCTACCTCTGGTAGCTGACAGCAGAGAGATTTAACTGCTCTGTTTATTTATTCTGATGCAGCGTCGTGAAAAGGCGTATGCATCAAAATAAGGCCCATAAGTGGCTGTCGTGAAAAGGCGTATTGGCGGTCACTAACGGGTTAAAATTGAACATTTTAGCGATTGAAAATCAGTTCCATTCATCTGAATGGAACATGCAAATGCACATACAGAAACAACCCCATTCATATGAATGGAACAGATTTTTTGCCGCAGAAATGTCTGCAACAAAATCTGACGCATGTGACTGCATCCAAACACTGTGTGTACTTTTTTTTAACTTGTGTATATTTTTTTAATTGTAAGCTCCTCTTCCTTGCGCCTTCGCTTCATTGAACATATGGCCGGAAGCCACAGCCAGAAGTCGTCATCTTACTGTCCGGCAGCGGCTTCCAGTCCACATAAAAATGGCGCCGGATTTCGCTCTGCAAACGAGCTTCGTTTTGGTCTGTGTGGGAGCGGCGCATGCGCCGTTCCCACACAGACGGCGTACCATTCAGAGAATGGAACGGCTCCCGTTCGCATTCTCTATGGGGTTGTATGTGACGTATTCCATCTCTGTATGTGTCGTTAATTGAAACATACAGAGATGAAAAAAAATGGCAGCCCCCATAGAGAAGTAAAAGTAAGAACAAAGTAAAAAGTAGAACATGAGAACACAAATAAATAAAATTTATGTTAATATATTAAAAGCACTAGGATAAAAAAAAAAAATAATTCATGACACCTTCCGTTTAAGCTGTCTAAATATTTGACAGGGTTTGTAAATCTACATCCCCCTTCTGTTTTTTTTCCGGCTGGAATCACACCTGCAGTTTGTGATGTCGTTTTTAAACCAAAGCCAGGCTATGAAAGGAAGTAAAAGTATCTAGTTAAGGCCCTGTTTATATCACATTGTGAGTCTTCCCATTGGAGGTATACGTCAGGAGGACTCCCGACGTATACCTCCGATGGAGGGCTGCAACGTATTCCACTGTATAGTAATACAATGGGCTGCCTCACCCATATAGCCTTTCCCCCCTCTCTATTGCAGACTATGTAGACCTAGAAAGCAGCTTCCTAATGCTCTTTCCGGAGACGCTGGCTGCTTCTTTATCTCTATCAGAGCTTGTGATTCCCAGTGTACAAGTCTTCTCTACACTGCCAAATCTACGGCCACCTCCACCTTTATGATCTCAGAGTCCTTAGTATTGGGGTATCCTTGTGACTCACCCAGCATGCATCCATGGACAGTGCCATCCTCTAGTGCTCCCAGATCCCGACTGCAGTGTTTTCCACTCCCTGCCGTGACCTCATACTCCTCCCTACCTGGACAGAGCCTGTTGGATGGGCTTAGGACCGGTAGGAAGCAGGTACAGAGTGTGGGGGTACCAGTCACATAACACTGATAGAAACAGGCACCCAGATCGCACACACAAGACTCTGAGCTGGGTGACAAAATTACACCTCATCCCAGTTCTAACAGAGGAAGCCATCCGCCTCTATCGAGCTCCTGGTTTTAGCAGGGGTGAATTGGGCTCAATGTGTATCATTACGAGGTGTTTACTCTCCTCAGAAGAGAATGATGTACAGATTATCGTTACTCAGAACACATGATGCGTAGTACAAACCATCTGGAGCGTGAGCCTCCGGCTGATGGAAGTGAGGGTCAACATGGGGCTCAGGGGTGAAAGACCAGAGGAAACAAGGAAAGGGGTATAAGTCGTCAAAAGCTCCAGATGTATACATTTAATGGAGGCCTGTGTCAGATGCGATACAGTTGGAAAAAACGGGGTTGGGAACAGAACAGCAATCCCTTCTATTTGATGCAAAGTCCATCCTTAATAAACCAGTCCATATCCATCATACCATAGCAACCATATAATGTAGAAGTGGATGTCAGCATATAATTAAAGTATTTTATTCAGGCAGAGTACTCAAACACCAATAACAAAGTTTCGGCTTACACAGAAGCCTTTTGTTAGCCGAACGTCGTTATTGGTGTTTACTCCAATAAGTACTCTACCTGAATGAAACAATTTAAGGATATGCTGACGTCTAATACTAAATGTCTACATGGAAATTCGTCACCCATAGTCTTCTATGTTAAAGAAAATGTATACCGCATGGAATACGTTTTTTACTGGTTTCCGTTGTATGGAATACTTTTTTTGCGATATACCAACGTATACCTGCCTGACAAATTCCAAAAGTTTTTAATTCCGTTTTTAACATGCGTTTTTTTTTTTTTTTTCCTTAAAGTCCTATAAAGAAGCCTATAGAAGAAACGGCATACCTGGAGAATGCTGCGCTTTAAAAAAAAAAAAAAAAGCTAACAAAAAAATTCAGCAAAAAAAAAATCCATTGAAAGTGCGAGTATGTGTGAAACCAGCCTTAGAGTTTATTTACTCTCCATTCCCATTACATTTGAGACTTCCATCAGAGGTATACTGTACGTCAAGAGAATTTTCCGATACATACTTCCAACAATATATGGACAAAAGTATTGGGACACACCTCTTAATCATTGAATTCAGGTTTTATTTAGTCCCATTGCCACAGGTGTAAACCACCTGGCGCCAGTCTGCCTTTACAAACATTTGTGAAGAGGAGTGCAGGAAAAAAGGTGGATCTTTTCAGGGGCGCTGCTGTGTGGTGAAAATGATGAGAACGTAGTCCGGAGGTATTGATAACCGGTTCAATTTATTGTGAGTGGCTACGCGTTTCAACGATGAACAATCGTCTTCCTCAGGCCATGTACATATCACAATGGACACATCTTATATAGCATGTAGGTTCAAATTGACACAAGTGAAAAAAACGCCAAATCTGCAGGGGTCAAGGTGCGATCGTGACGTCACTCCCGGCTTTTTTTCACTGTTCCCATCGCAGGGCTATAAATGCGTAATGTATTTTAACAAACAAGCCAAATATTTACTTGTAGACTGAGATACAATTGAAAGAATGAAAAGTAAAAATGAAGAATAAAGTAAAAGAAAGAATGAAGAATGTTGCTGGGTTAAAATGAACGAAGCCGGGACGCGGCTTCGTTACCAGGACAACCAAGCGGAGATCGGAGCGACGGAGCGAATGAAAAGATCTATGCTTGCTGTGGGTAAGATATTGAAAAAACTAAAAACTGCTTAAAAACATGTATTATTTAAATGTGAGAATGCACATAGATACAGTATCGGGCATAGATATTCTTTTGTGACTGCACAGATAAAACAATAGATGACTAAATTTAGCGTGATTCACAAATTGGTTCTGTCCTGATTTCAATAGGAATATGCAGCATATTTTAAACTCTGGGATGTAATTCAATACGAAGATCTTATTCTTTGCAATAGTGTACATTGAAAGCAATTGTTAAAACTGCAATTATATTACTAGGTCAATAGTGCGGAACCACGGCACCGTAGGATCCGAAGAAAAACAGGGACAGGACAGGCAGAACATACCGCAGGTAAGTTGATAAAAAAGTCAATTATGGTTAAAATGATAATATGTGAAAACTTTGCTATTTTTAAAAAAAGGAAAGTATAAGTAAAATATGTAGAGACGAGGGTTGCGTAGCACAAAGAGAATGCAAATGAATGAATAAATTTGGCAGTCAGATTCCAAATGTTTATTGATATGTGATAATTTGGAGATTATTTGGCCTCAAATATTATTTTAAAATTTATGGTGTAGGTTAATCCAATGATGATTCAGAGATGTCATTCAAACCCCTTGGGTGTAAAGTCTGTAATTTAAAAATCCAATAGTTTTCCCTCTGTTTGAGTTTATTAAATCTGTTGGGAACGTCATTATGTATCTCTTCAAGATTGAGGCCAAATAATCTCCAAATTATCACATATCAATAAACATTTGCAATCTGACTGCCAAATTTATTCATTCATTTGCATTCTCTTTGTGCTACGCAACCCTCGTCTCTACATATTTTACTTATACTTTCCTTTTTTTTAAAATAGCAAAGTTTTCACATATTATCATTTTAACCATAATTGACTTTTTTATCAACTTACCTGCGGTATGTTCTGCCTGTCCTGTCCCTGTTTTTCTTCGGATCCTACGGTGCCGTGGTTCCGCACTATTGACCTAGTAATATAATTGCAGTTTTAACCATTGCTTTCAATGTACACTATTGCAAAGAATAAGATCTTCGTATTGAATTACATTCCAGAGTTTAAAATATGCTGCATATTCCTATTGAAATCAGGACTGAACCACTTTGCGAATCACGCTAAATTTAGTCATCTATTGTTTTATCTGTGCAGTCACAAAAGAATATCTATGCCCGATACTGTATCTATGTGCATTCTCACATTTAAATAATACATGTTTTTAAGCAGTTTTTCATTTTTTCAATATCTTACCCACAGCAAGCATAGATCTTTTCATTCGCTCCGTCGCTCCGATCTCCGCTTGGTTGTCCTGTTAACGAAGCCGCGTCCCGGCTTCGTTCATTTTAACCCAGCAACATTCTTCATTCTTTCTTTTACTTTATTCTTCATTTTTACTTTTCATTCTTTCAATTGTATCTCAGTCTACAAGTAAATATTTGGCTTGTTTGTTAAAATACATTACGCATTTATAGCCCTGCGATGGGAACAGTGAAAAAAAGCCGGGAGTGACGTCACGATCGCACCTTGACCCCTGCAGATTTGGCGGTTTTTTCACTTGTGTCAATTTGAACCTACATGCTATATAAGATGTGTCCATTGTGATATGTACATGGCCTGAGGAAGACGATTGTTCATCGTTGAAACGCGTAGCCACTCACAATAAATTGAACCTGTTATCAATACCTCCGGACTCCGTTCTCATCATTTTCACCACACAGCAGCGCCCCTGAAAAGATCCACCTTTTCTCCTGCACTTCTCTCTACCTAAGCGGTCCCATCTGGTTACCGACTCGGATCTGGCAGCAGCACTGTGGTTATTGCATGCCTTAAAACCTCCTTATCCAGGTGAGCACATTTCTTGCTACTTTGCCTCACCTTTACCTACTGATCTGCACAAGGTGGCGCCGTCTTTTCCTTTTATTATTTCAAACATTTGTGAAAGAATGGGTCGTTCTGAAGAGCTCACTGAATTCCAGAGTGATATTTTAAGCGTAAGGCTACACGGAGCGAACCTGACACGGTCACGACACGGCTAACAACCGCGCCGGCACCATCTTCGGCGCGGCTGTCAAATACCCTGTTAATGGCCCCGCATTATTGCAGGTAAAACGGCCCTTTACCTGCAAAATCATGTGGCCATAAACGGTGTATTAATTAATGACAGGGTATTTGATAACTGCACCGAACATGGTGCCGGCGGGGTTGTTGGCCGCATCACGACCGTGTCAGGGCCGCTCCATGTGGCCTTATCCTTATAGGATGTCATCGTTGCTGTCACGTTGGGTTCGTGGACCCACTGGGCCGTACCATCTTGGCGGTAAGGCAGCTGGCCAACAGGACGCAGGTCAAAGTCTATAGTTCGTATAGGGTACCTGTGACAGCTCGGACAGTAGCAAGGCAGGCTTTGGCAGGAACATGGCAGCAGGTGAACGTCAGGCGTGGAGAAGCCAGGTCTGGTGTGCGCGCTGCCCCTTTAAGAGCGGGATCCGGCTGTGGTGAGTAGACGCGAGCGCTGGCTTCTCCTGAGGAGGCTGGGGCCAGCGCTTGCCGACTCGTGGCTGCGGCTGTCAGGGGGAGAACGGAGCAGACAGCCCGCAGCCACGGACATTACAGTATCTCCCCTCTTACGCCCCCTCTTCTTGGGACCAGAGCGAGAGAGAAACTTTTTCAGAAGAGCAGGAGCATTGAGGTTCTCCTCTGGCACCCAAGACCTCTCTTCCGGACCAAATCCCCTCCAATCCACCAAATAAAAGGTCTTTCCTCTCACTCTTTTAGAGTCTAGGATCTCTTGAACCTCAAAGGTGCCTGAAGGGCCGCTGGCGACAACCACAGGGCTAGGAGTCTTGGTGTAGCGGTTCAGGACCACTGGCTTCAGGAGGGATACAAGGAAGGAGTTGGGGATCTTGAGGGTAGGAGGCAGCTGAAGCTTATAGGCGACAGGGTTGATCTGTTGTAGGATCTCGAATGGTCCGAGGAACCTGGGAGCAAACTTGCATGACGGCACACTTAGTCGAATGTTCCTGGAGGACAGCCAGACCTTTGTGCCAGGAAGAAACTGAGGCTGTTCTCTTCTCCTTGTGTCCACCCTCCGTTTCATACTGTCAACTACCAGCAGAATGGAATATCGAGTCTGCCGCCAAATCTGCAGAAAGTCCCTAAAGGCCGCGTCAGCATCTGGTACCTTGGATGAATCAGGAACCGTGAGGGGTATTCGTGGGTGTTGGCCAAGGACTATGAAGAATGGAGTGTTCCTTGTGGGCTCGCTGGTATGATTGTTGTAGGAAAATTCAGCTCACGGAGGCAACTGCACCCAGTCATTATGCTGCCTAAAGACGAAGTGACGCAGGTAGTTCTCCAAGATTTGATTGATCCTCTCGACCTCTCCATTGGACTAAGGGTGGTAGGCCGAGGAAAAGTCCAACTTCACACCTAGAAGTCCGCAGAGGGCTCTCCAGAAGCTCGAGGTGAACTGAACCCCCCGATCAGACACAATATGCTGCGGCAAGCCGTGCAGGCGGAAGATGTGTTGGATAAACAGCTTGGCCAGTTGGGGAGCAGACAGAAGGCCAGTCAGAGGAACGAAGTGGGCCATTTTCGAAAATCGATCCACCACCACCCAGACAGTACTGCATCCTGCAGAGAGAGGCAGGTCAGTAACAAATTCCATAGCTATATGCTGCCAGGGAATATTGGGCACAGGCAATGGCTGGAGCAGACCAACGGGTCTGGAGTGAGCGACCTTGTTAGCTGCACACACAGAGCAGGAGGAAACAAAGTCCATAACATCTTTGGGCAGCGTGGGCCACCAGAAATGATGGGCAATCAAATCCCGGAACTTACAGATCCCCACGTGACCTGCCAGTCTAGAGGCTTGTCCCCAGCGGAGGACTCTCCTTCGGTGAGCCATGCGCACAAAAGTCCTCTCTGGAGGATTGTCCCCAACTTGCAGTGGATTGACTGAGACAATACAGGACGGGTCCATAATGTTCTGGGGCATCTCCATGGTGTCTTCTGTCTCAAAAGACCTGGACAAGGCATCGGCCCTCACATTCTTGTCAGCCGGGCGATAATAGAGCTCAAACTGGAACCTGGCAAAGAACAGTGACCACCTGGCCTGACGAGGATTCAGCTGTTGGGCTGTCTGGAGGTAGGTGAAGTTCTTGTGGTCCGTAAAAATCAGGATGGGGTGAGCTGCACCCTCTAGTAGATGTCCACACTCCTCCAGGGCCAATTTGATGGCCAGTAACTCCCGATCCCCAATCGAGTAGTTGCGCTCTGCGGAAGAGAAAAGCTTAGAGAAATATCCACATACCCCAGACTTGCCCTTGGAACCTCTTTGGAACAGGAGTGCACCAGCACCGACAGAGGAGGCGTCCACCTCCAACGAGAACTGTAGGGAAACGTCTGGATGATGGAGGATAGAGGCTGACGTGAAGGCACTCTTCAGGGTATTGAATGCAGACTCTGCCTCAGGAGTCCACACCTTGGCGTTCATGCCCTTCTTAGTGAGGTTAGAGATAGGAGATGTCAGTGAAGAGAAGTTCGGGATGAACTGTCTGTAAAAATTGGCGAATCACAGAAAGCGCTGTATGGCCCTCAAGCGTTGAGGATGTGGCCATTCCAGGACGGACTTTACCTTTTCAGGATCCATCTTGAGACCTCTATTCGAGATGATGTAGCCCAGGAAGGGTAGCGTATCTCTCTCAAACACGCACTTCTCCAAATTAGCGTACAGATGATTCTCCCTTAACCACAGCAAGACTTGATGGACATGTTTCTGATGAGTCATAGGATCTGGAGAAAAAATCAAGATGTCATCAAGATAGACTACTACACAAACATAGAGTCATGGAAAATGTCATTAATGAACTTCTGGAAGACTGCGGGGGCATTACACAAGCCGAAGGGCATTACTAGATATTCATATTGTCCGTCCCGGGTGTTAAATGCTGTCTTCCATTCATCACCCTGGCGAACCCGGATTAGGTTGTAAGCCTCCCGCAGGTCTAACTTGGAAAAAATCTTGCCACCACGTATACGGTCAAATAATTCTGAGATCAATGGTAATGGATACTTATTTTTCACCGTGATCTGGTTGAGACCCTGGTAGTCTATACAGGGACGAAGAGAACCATCCTTCGTTTTGACGAAAAAGAACCCGGCTCCTGCCGGGGAGGAAGACTTGCGTTCTCTCTAACATTGGCGGACATAGACAGAGTGGGAAGCGAAGCACCAGGAACCAGCTCGATAGGACAGTCAAACGCCCGATGTGGGGGCAGTGTCTCCGTCTCTTTCTTGCTGAAGACGTCCGCAAATTAAGCAAAATGACTAGGCAATCCTGCCAGTGACTGAGGCAGAGGAGGCTGAGCCGAACAAATCTGCCCCAGGCAACGATTGTGACACTCGGGGTCCCACTGGAGAACCTCTCCAGAGCTCCAGTCCAGGACTGGGGCATGCAATCGGAGCCAAGGCAGGCCCAGCAACACAGGGTCAACGGCTCTGGGTAGGACATAGAACGACAGCAGTTCGGAGTGGAGAGCCCCTACTTGGAGCCTCAGTGGTTTGGTCACAGCAATAACTGGGTCTGGCAGGGGTAGACCATCCACTGAAGCAATTGTCAACAGGCTCTGCCTAGGGGTGGTAGGCAATTGAAGAAGTTCCACCAGGTCTCTACAGATTAAATTAGCAGCGGATCTAGAGTCCAGATACTCAGAGACCTGATGCGTTCTCTCGCCGGACACTATGGTCACGGGTAAGGACAATTTGGACGGAAGTCCTTTTTTACCCAGGGTTGTCACTCCTAGCAACCCTAGTCTTTGGGGCTTTTGGGGGCACAGGCGCACGAGATGGCCACCAAGGCCGCAATATAGACAAAGTCCCGAAGTGCGTCTGCGTTGTCTCTCCTGGGTGGATAGCTTACCCCGGTCCATCATCGCAGACTCCTTAGGAGGATCGACATCTGAGGACAGCAGGGGTTGCTGCAAAGTAGGTACCAGACTAGGAGGGTCTCCCTCCCGACGAACCTCTTGGAGGCGTTCTCGGATCTGCATATCAATCCGGGCGGACAGAAAGATGAGGTCATCCAGGGTAGATGGCAGGTCTCGAGCAGCAAGTTCTTCCTTAATTTTAGGAGACAGTCCATGCCAGAATTCAGCTACCAGGGCCTCATTGTTCCATAACAGTTCTCCCGCCAGGGTGCGGAAGTGGATGTTGTACTCGCACACGGAGGTGTCTCCTTGGTGTAGTTTAATCAAGGAAGCCGCTGCAGATGAGACACGTTCAGGCTGCTCAAACACCATTCGAAAAGTCCGGAGAAAGGCTTGGAAGTCACGGGTCTCTGGTCCTTGTCTCTCCCAGATAGGGTTCGCCCATGCAAGAGCCTGGCCAATGAGGAGAGAGATGATGAAAGCGACGCTTGCGCCGTCAGATGAAAATGTGCTAGTATACAGGCTGAAATGGATGTGGCACTGGTTCAAAAATCCAGGACAAGAACCTGCGTCTCCATCATAGCGGTCCGGAAGAGGCAAAAAAAAACGCGGGTTGACACTGCCAGGAGGTGTAGTCTGAGGAGCAACACTGCCAGGAGATGTAGTAGGAGGAACGGCAGCTCGTGCCTCCTGCTGACATACGAGAATGTTCAAAGCCTGGAGGAGTTGGTCCTGTCGAGACTGGAGGTCCAGCAAATCCGCCCGCATCTCCTGTGACGTTGTCATGGTCTTGGATCGACCAGCGGGGTCCTTGGCCTGAGCTTACTGTCACGTTGGCTTCGTGGACCCACTGGGCCATACCGTCTTGGCCGTAAGGCAGCTGGCCAACAGGACGCAGGTCAAAGTCTATAGTTCGTATAGGGTACCTGTGGCAGTTCGGACAGTAGCAATGCAGGCTTGGCAGGAACTTGGCAGCAGGTGAACGTCAGGCGTGGAGAAGCAGGACAGGTGCGGTATACAGCACGGCACGGCACTAGAACAGGATACAAGTATAGGATACAGGAACAGGAACGCTGGGAGCAGGAAACACTAGGGGGCCATATGCAAGACAGACTAGGAATAGACAACAAAGCTCAGGCATAGAACTAGGGGGCTGGACTCCTCTTAGAGACCATAGTACTCACGGGTCAAGGTTCATGAACGAGGTCCAATGCGCGCGCTGCCCCTTTAAGTACAGGATCCGGCTGTGGTGAGTAGACGCGAGTGCTGGCTTCTCCTGAGGAGGAGGCTGGGGCCAGCGCTTGCTGACTCGTGGCTGCGGCTGTCACGGGGAGAATGGAGCTGACAGCCCACAGCCACGGACATTACAGTTGCAAAAGGTCAATTCCTGAAATTTATTCCCTCCTAGATATTCCACAATCAACTGTGAGTGGTATTATTGCAAAGTGAAAGTGTTTAGAACCTCAAACAGAAAGTAGCAGACCACGTAAAGTTACAGAGCGGGGTTGCCGAGTGCTGAGGCGTATAGTGAATAAAAGTCATCAACGCTCTGCTGGATCAATAACTGCAGAGTTTCAACCCTCCTCTGTCATTAACATCCACACAAAAACTGTGTGCCAGGAGCTTCATGGCATGGGTTTCCATGAGCAAGTTGCTGCATGCAAGCCTTATATCACCGAGCACAAAGTTAAGTGTCGGATGGAGTAATGCAAACCACGCTGCCACTCTACTCTGGAGCAGTGGAAATGTGTTCTGTGGAGCGACAAATCACTTCTCTACCTGGCAGTCTGATGGACGAGTCTGGGTTTGGTGAATGCCAGGAGAACGTTACCTGCCTGACTGCATTGTACCAACTGTAAAGTTCGGTGGAGGAGGGATAATGCTATGGGGTTGTTTTTCAGAGATTGGCCTAGGCCCTTTAGTTCCAGTGAAGGAAAATCTTCCGCATACCAAGCCATTTTGGACAATTGTATGCTTCCAACTTTGTGGGAGCAGTTTGGGGAAAGCCCTTTTCTATTCCAGCATGAGTGCGCCCCAGTGCACAAAGCAAGGTCCATAAAGGCATGGTTGGGTGAATTTGGTGTGGAAGAGCTTGACTGGTCCACACAGAGTCCTGACCTCAACCCCATCAAACACCTTTAGGATGAACTAGAAAAGAGATTGCGAGCCAGACCCTCTCATCCAACAACATTGTCTGACTTCATAAATGTTCTTCCGGATGAATGGGCAAAAACTCCCACAGACACATTTCAAAATCTTGTAGAAAGCCTTCGCATGAGAGTAGAAGCTGTTTTAGCTGCAAAGGGGGGGGGGGTGGACGGACAAACTCCATATTAATGCCTATAAATTTAGAATAGCATGCCATAAAAGCTCCTGTAGGTGCAATGTGTAGGTGTCCCAATACGCATAAGTCACCAGTAGGACCTGAACTCTTGTTCTCCCATTCTGACACAGATGGATCAGGTACTGAACTTCCATTCGCATCAATGGCAGACATCACAGTAGCTTCCTTTAATGCCAAGGGCTTGAATACACCGGACAAACGGGTGCAGGTCCTCCATCATCTGCACAAACGTAAGGCTCACATCGCATGCTTCCAAGAAACAACCTTAAAGGAAGGCCATACACCTACTATTAAACACAAATCTTATACACACTGGCACCTAAACAATAATCCGTTGGCAAGGTCCCGTGGAGTTGCAGTGGCTATGAATAAATCCCTCACCCACCAGATTATTAGTTGTACAACTGACCCCGAGGCCCGATATATAATACTAGTCCTCACAGTTGTAAGCCGAGAGTTTACCATCATTAACGCATATGTCCCAACCAAGGCCAAGTCTCTTTTCTGACAGACCTCACTGACACAGACCTCCCTTCAGTCCGAGGTACTGTGATACTTTGTGGAGATTTTGATCTTTCCCTAGACCCTACTCTGGATAATTCCACTGGTCGCTCTGGTATAGCTTATAATGCTATTAAAAGAGTCAAACACGCTCTTCTTCGTCTTCAACTGTGTCACACATGGCGCCTCCAACATTCCCTTCATAGGGATTAGAGTTTTTGTTCTCCTCCACGTGGTACCTACAGTCGTTTGGACTATATCCTTCTCCAACATCATGCCCTTCCCTGGGTAACCTCTACATCAATAGGCAATATATTGTGGTCAGATCACTCCACAGTATTTTGCACCTTACAGCTCCCTTTCCTCACCAGAGGCTCTTGGACATCGAGACTTAACAAATCTCTACTCCTTGATAAGGTCCGCCTTTCTGAACTAAGCAAACTTTAGACCATTTTGTATCCGATGTTTCCCAAGACACCACTTCCAAAATGGTACTATCGGAAACCCTCAAATGCGTACTCAGAGGCCCTCTCATAAAACACCGCACCCGACGTAAAAAAGAATGGGCTCATACCCTTAAACTTGCGCCCTCTCTTGAACTGGCTCATAAGCGCGTGTTCTCTACTTTGATTTTGCGAGACCTACAGTCCTTGACAAGAGGCCAGGCATCTCTTAGACTCGACCCATAAACGTACTTTACAGGTTTACCGTAGTAAATTTTCCGACTATAGGAACAAAAGCGGGCGCATGCTGGCCAGACCACTGAGAGGCCAGATCTCTCAATCTCACATTCCTAGTATTAAGTCCTCATTGGGTCTGATACCCCACACCACACCAGAAATTACCATATTTTTCTGACTATAAGACGCACTTTTTATCAAGATTAAATCTCTGGTCTAGCCCAACATTCATTTCTCTGCAGCTCTCTTCAACTACCACTACATTTTACCCATGTTCTTTCTGACTCATCTTTACTTCTGTTAACATCAATACTACCAAATACCACTCAATCTGCCCATCATTTATATGAATACAACCAGCTGAAACAAATCTACAGCACCACGAAAAAATGTGCAAACCTACATCGCACACGAACTGACTTTTAATGTATGAGCACCTCCCCAACATACTGTCTCCACAAACTACCATCTACTTCTCTCCCAGCGATCACAACAGCTCCCCCTATACTGCAAAGCTTGGGAACGTGAGTTAAACAAACAATTTATGGACACGCAATGGAAGCAATGCTTCTATTTCTCCCACAAAGCTTCTTTGACCCCCCGTGCCCAGGAAACCAATTTTAAAATAGTGTCCCGATGGTACCGTGTTCCAGCCTCCCTCCGTAAATGGTATCCCTTAGTCCCTGACAATTGCTGTCGATGTGGTGTCTCTGGCAGCTCCATGACCCACATATGGTAGAGCTGTCACTCATTGAGGTCCTTTTGGAAAAGCAGTGATTAAAGTAATCCATGAAACCAATGGAGTATTGGTCCCCGTTTCCCCTGAAGCGACGCTACTATTTATGTTTCCCATGCCAATATACACATAAAAGCGATCCCTCACTAGACACTTAATACAAGCAGCAAAACCGGTTATCCACGCAAGTGGAAATCAACAGACCACCTTGGACGACTGGTTCCAGGAAATTGAGTTGGTGCGGAGGATGGAGGACCTCGTTGCCCAAACCTAAGAGGCAACCACCGGTTACTTAAACACTTGACTTCCTTTGGAACACTTTCCTTTTGTCTTCCACATAGCATATATTGGTGAGCTGATGTCTTCAACAACGAACTACCCGTCACAGTCTGGGGATATTATTTCTCCTGTCCTGGTTTCCATCAAAGTGTTCTGCCCCTGGCATCTATACTCCTCATACCTAATAGGTCCGCACCTAACAGATGACCGTCGGCCTTTTCTCTACTTTGACATCACAATTTGGAGTCCGATTTCACCACACCCTTACTCCCCCTACCCCTTGGTTTTCTGTGTTGTTTTTCTTCTTCCTCAAAGCGTGCAGAACTTGTTTCTTGCATCAGCGGCTGCTTGGACGCCAAGTAAGAATTAGAAAACGCCTACATCTACTATCTATTCCACGTCATCTCCTTGTTCATGATTGATATGTTGGGTTATCTTTGTGTAAGACTCACCAAGGAAGCACGCCTATTAATTTGTTAATTGAGTCTTTTATCCTTTACGGTATAACCCCCGATTCTTCTTATATATGTTTTTTACATGTGTTTTAAAACATTTTTTTTAAAAACCTTGTGATAAATGCAGGATACGGGTCATATAATGGTGTTATTTGTCATATACACAGAGATGACAGACCTTCTTAATAGGCCAGCTCCAGCCCACTCAAGGATTCATAGGAAGAAGAAGCAATGACGTCAGCATTCCAAAAAAGCTAATCTTTTTATTGTCCCATAGTACAGACACAAGCTGGTGTCAGTACTATGGGACAATAAAAAGATTTGCTTTTTTGGAATGCTGACGTCATTGCTTCTTCTTCCAGCGTATTCTAAACAGTAACCTGAAACGACAGTATGCACAGTGGCTTTGAAAGTAACTGCATGAATGCACAGCCTGAAACCTGATGTAATCAATGAAGAGGCTGCAGCACCCCATGAGAGCCACTGCCACTTCCAACAACTGATTAGCAGGGGTGACAAGGGTTAGATCCCCACCAATCTAATATTTATGGCCTATCCTAAAGCTGGCCATCAACTTTGAAGTCCTGTATAACCCCTTTAAGAATGGAAGCCATGACAGTAGTGTGTACAGAGCCTTAAAGACACAGTTGATAAAAGTAAAGAGCTTGAATTAAGTATTAGTCAGGTCCGGGATGATCTTTGTTGTTGATCTGCATTTTGGCATACTATTACCATGACAGTCTTCAGTAAGAGGAAAGGAATGCAATATGTATGTAGCCTTCAGATAGATCATCATTAACATTTTATCTACATTCATCATCTCTAAAGCTCTGGCTACACTGAGACTTTCTGTAGCAAGACAATGTAAGTTAAAAGTAATTACAGTAATCAAAACACGAATGGGCAATTTTCATAAAACCGTATGGAGGGAAAAAAGGGATTTTTTAAATACTCACCGTAAAATCCTTTTATTGTCCAGTCCATTGGGGAACACAGACCATGGGTATATGCTATATATTTTTTCATACATCCACCTTTCCTCTGTGGGACATTGACTCCCGTTTTTCCTCTGTTATCTAATAAAACTGGAACCAGTTTCCATTTTAATATTACCGTTTGGGAAATATATCTTTTCATTGCGCTGGATCCCATCTACCCTTCTGCTCTATTTCAAACCAACGTGTGCCGACACGAGGATCCGAGTGCAGCAGGCAGTGGATTTTCTGCCACAAGGTGAGCTGGAGGTTTTTCTACATACTTTCTACACAGCACTGCTTTATCCTAATCGAAAGTTAAATACAGTGAACGACCAGACGAAGCTATCAGTTCAGAAACCCTCCAGATAAAGGTCACAGCTACGAGAAACACCACTTTCCAGATCAGGGGGTGTAAAAAGATCTCTTGCAGAGGTTTAAACAGAGCCAACTTGTTAGAACCAAGGTCAGAACCCAGGTAGTGGTTAGGAACCAATAGGGGAACTGCATTAGCACACCCTTGCAAGAAGGTTCGAACATCAGATCTGGACACCAATGGTCTGTTGACGAGTATGGACAGCACAGACACCTGCCTTTTAAGAGAATTGAGGGCAAGACCTCGAACCAACCTGTCCTAGAAGAAGGACAGAATCCTGGAGAAAGGAAAAAACCAAAGGAGTAAAAATCCGATCCTCACACCAACGTTCACATCAAGCACATCTTTGAAGTTCAGTGGTAAATGCAGGCCGTAGAAGGCTTCCTTGCTTTTAACATAGTGTAGATTACCAGCTTAGACAAGCCTCATCATATCTGGGGTCACGCCTTAAACCCCTTTGCGCACCTGGGCGTAAATGCACGTCCAGATGAGCAGTAAATTTGCGCACATGGGCATGCAGTTATGTCCGCGCTTTGACAGTTAACAACCGCGCGGCACCACACTGCAGCAGCGTTATACCGCTGCGGCAGTTAACTGAGCATGGTGTCTGCCCTGCTCTCCGTGTTGCCGATCAGCTGCCCATTGTCGCTGATTTTAGCAATTAACCCCTTAGATGACCCCCTTTAAGAGGTTTAGAGCAGATCGGTAGCCCCCACATGCATTTGGTCCTCATAGGCTTCCTGTCAGAGTGACTGTCTCATCACAGTAACAGTTAGAATACATTACACTACGTAGGTAGTGCAATGTATTCTAGCAGCGATCAGCGCTGCAAGTCTTCATGTCCAAAAACCCAAAAACTATTCCAGCAAAATTTGAGCTCCAAAGGCCAAATAGCTCCTTCCCTTCTAAGCACTGCTGTGTGTCCAAACAGCAGTTTATTAACACATATGATGTATTTCCGTAACCGGGAGGAATTGTTTTACAAATGTTGAGGTGCTTTTTCTCCTTTATTCCTTCTAAAAATTACTATTTTGGTCCCTTCAGTGCATTGCAAATGCGACATGGCACTGAAAACTATTCCAGCAAAATCTGCGCTCCAAAATCCAAATGACGCTCCTTCTCTTCTAAGCCCTGCTGTGGGTCCAAACAGCAGTTAATTACCACATATGGGGTATTGCTGTAATTGGGAGAAATTGCTTTACAAATTTTGGGGTGTTTTTTCTCCTTTATTACTTGTAAAAATTAACAATTTCTATGTTTTTTCAGAAAAAAAGTAGATTTTCATCTTCACATACTATTTCAAAGAAATTTAGCAAAAAAAACACGGTGGGTTAAAAATGCTAACTATACTCCTAGATAAATTCCTTGAGGGGTGTAGTTTCCAAAATTGTGTTACTTTTGGGGGGTCTTTACTGTTTTGACACCACAAGACCTCTTCAAACCTGACATGGTGCCTAAAATATATTCTAAGAAAAAAGGAGGCCCCAAAATCCACTAGGTGCTCCTTTGTTTCTGAGGCCTGTGTTTCAGTCCATTAGCACACTAGGGTCACATGTGGGATATTTATAAAAACTGCAGAATCAGGGCAAATATTGAGTTGCATTTCTTGGGTAAAACTTTTTGTGGTACAGAACAAAATGTATTACAAATTAATTTTGGCAAAAAAAAAAAAATTGGCACTGTCCCCTCTAATTTTCTTTAATTCCTGTGAAACGCCTAAAGGGCTAAAATACTTTCTGAATCCTGTTTTGAATACTTTGAGGGGTGCAGTTTTTAAAATAGGGTGATTTATGGGGACTTTCTAATATATAAGGCCCTCAAAACCACTTCAGAACTGAACTGGTCCCTGAAAAAATAGCCTTTTAACATTTTCTTGAAAATATGAGAAATTGCTGCTAAAGTTCTAAGCCTTGTAACGTTCTAGAAAAAGAAAAGAATGTTCAAAAAATGATGCAAACATAAAGTAGACATAGGGGAAATGTAAACTAGTAACTATTTTCTGTGGTATTACTATCTGTTTTATAAGCAGATACATTTAAATTTAAAAAAATGCTAATTTTTTCACATTTTTGCTAAATATTGGTGTTTTTCACAAATAAATATTGAATTTATCAACCACACTTTTTCACCAACATGAAGTACAATATGTCACGAGAAAACAGTATCAGAATCACTTGGATAGGTAAAAGCATTCCAAAGTTTTTTCCACATAAATTAACACGTCAGATTTGAAAAAATCGGCTTCGTCCTGAAGGGGTTAAACCTAGCGACTGTAAATTAGGGTGGAAGAGACGTCCCTGTTAGAGCAGATACTGGCAGAGAGGCAACCACCGGGGAACGTCGGCTAGCAGAGCCGCCACGTCGGTGTCCCAACATCTCTTGGTTTTTCTCCTCCCTTGGTTGCATCTCCACCAGTCTGGAGCCACGAGGTTAAATTAAATTGAATTGGTACCATGGAGACACCAGAGCATTGACTGCACATGCTTCGGGATCCCATGGACGCCTGCCCCACGTAAAACAAATTTGGTCGAACACCTCGTGTTGAAGAGGCTTCTCCCCTGGATTGACACGCTCGCGACTGAGGAAATCTGCAACCGAATTGTCACCCCTGGGATATGCACTGCCGAGAGAGCAGGAATATGAAGCTCTGCCCACTCCAGAATCTTTGTGGCCTCTGCCATTGCTGCTGAACTTCACATCCTCCGACAAGGAGTCAGGCAGGACTTGGAATGGTTGACAATCTAAACGAATTGAGGCAAGGGTATATAGAGTAATGCAGACTCGCTAGATTGTCCCCTCTTGAAGGAGATTTCATCAAGATGTCGTCCATGTAGAGAACAATTTAATATCCCCTGGGGCAAAGAAACACCATTTCCATTGAGAGGCTATTGGTAAAAACCTGAGGGGCCATTGCCACAAACTGATAATCGTGTCGGGGATTAGCAAAGCGCTGATGGGATGGGCAAATAGGGACCTGGAGGTACGCATCCTTTATGTCCATAGAAAAGAGAAAATCCCCGATTCATTAAGGCGATGACCAAGCGGAGGGACTCCATGGGGGAATGATGGACCTTGACATTCAAATGTTTGAGGTCCAGTATGAGGCGAACCGACCAATCTTTTTTGTTTGTCGTACCTTCAGGCCGAATTTGTCTTACCTGCTCTAGGTCCTGTGGTCTGAGGACAGGAGCGCTAAGAGGGTTCAGTTTTGAAGGAGGTGAGAGTTATTTCCACCTGTGGCTTCCTAAATGATCTGTGACGGCAAGAGCTGTTAAGTACCTCTTTGAAGCAGTGGCAGCGGGCCAGCATTTAAGCCAGGCAGTTCTGCGAATCGCAAAAATGGAAGCCAAGATGCGGGCCACAAGGTATGCTGCATCCAGAGAGACTTCGCACAGATATTGGGTGGCACTAGACAGCTGATGAGAGAGGTCCACTAATTCTTCAGTGGGTGCATCAAAAAGAATACCGTGATGGAGTTAGCAAACCCATTCAGTGGAGGCTTTGCTGACCAAGCAGTAGCAAATATCAACCCATTCCAGTTGGGTACGTTTAGCTCTAGGCATAGGCAATGCTGGGGGTGGCTGGGGTGGTGGAGTCACGGATGTTTGTTTTTTTTGGAGGCTGGCATGCATAACACAGAGGAGTAGGTTGTCCACATGAAAACTTTTGGCTGCATGTGGAGCAAGCATAGGCAGTTACAAAGTTTGCCTGTTGGGAGGATTCTCCTCTTTTATCTGACATGGAAGTGGAGGGATCACCAGGTCCCACAGTAACAACTGGGAATAGACTGATGACAATGCGTCCACTCAAATACTGCAATAAAACTTGGCTAATACCACCGTGAAAATGGTGTAATGGCCGTCTGGGGTTACCGAGGTTCTGCTAGGTATATGGATCCCACCTACAATTACACTGTCTCAGTGTCTGGAGAAGGAGCCTGAGGGAAAAGAGGATGCATAAGAGCAGATTCTCCCCGTTTCCAGAGAGTATGTTGCGATCCTAGCACCAACAGCAACAACGCCAAGCAGAAGTTCCGTCCCTTCCACATCAGGATTGGATGCCAGTAGTTATGACATGGCTGTGCACCAAGCTCTGGAGAGGAAAATAAACTGTGAACCACATCCCCTCAACACCAAGGAGAAGAGGGGCAGAAAATAGCTGCCGGGTCCTGAAATATAAGTTGGCCAGGAGATGGACACGTGAGGCATTAATGGTGCTCCTGTAAGTGAGGCCTGCGGGATGCGCCTTATATTATGCGGTGCACAGCGTTTCTGCACCATGCATACAAGTTGCGGCAAAAATGTGCCAGACTCACGACATTACCGCTCGTTTTGTCTGGAGGGTGAAACACACAGGATCTTTGTATACCATGAATGCCATGAGTTTCGAGCATTATTGGTGTCTTTTGTATTTTAAAACATTTAGAACATGTTTACAAAAAACGCTATACCCAGAGCAAGCTGAATTTTGAAAAAAACAAACAAAACTGACCCAAAAAACCAAAGTGCTTCGAACGTAGAATTTTCTATATTTCTCTATATACTTTAAAGTAACATCTGGCCGCAGTGTTTTTTAACCTTAAAAAAAAACAAAAACCTGCATTGAAAACCGGCAAAGAAAACCTCAAAGCACTGTCTGTGAATCCAGGCTAAATGGTATATTTTATCAGAAAATGTATATATTTAAATCAGGTTTTTAAAAAGACAGCTCTAGGTTCCATGAGTCCACCATGACTGTAGAATGCACCTTGACCTCTGTAGAGACACAAACAGAGAGATTAAAAGGCCCTTTCCCACACACACTTTCCCGCGTTTTCAAATAACTGCACCGGATATAAGTGAATCCCTTTATTTACACCCAGGCATAACACCGTTACATCATGAGTATAACCTTACGACCTAAGGTTGGAAAATATGGGTGCTGTCATGATGGACTCATGGAAACCGAATTACCGGTAGGAACTAATTCCTATATTCCATTTTGTTCACTCATGACTGCACAACTGGAGCAATAACAGATTATTACCATTTAGGGAGGGACAAACGCCTGAAGGACCTTGCGTCGAAAGGCAGAATTAGAAATGGCCATAATGTCCAGTCTATAGTGTCTGTACATTCGACCAGGTAGCCGCCTTGCAGATCTGTTCTGTTGATCAGCTCTTTTTGCCCATCTTCTTTATCTTGTGCTTTATATGCCTCACGGATAGCCTCCTTAATACATCTAGCAATGGTATTCTTTGATGGTTTTTCTACCCTTATTCGTTCCCTGGATTTGAATGAAGAGATTATTATTAATTCCCCAGTTCTTAGTTAAATCAAGGCAATGAAGGACAGATACAGTAAGTAAATTGCATTTCTGTTCCTTTTCTTTTTTGGGATTTTGGCAGGAGGGTAGGATAATCTCCTGATTTCTATGAAATTTGGATACAACTTTAAGTAGAAAAGAAGGATCCAATTTAAGAACTATTCTATGTTGAAGAACCTTAAAGGGGTTATCCTGTTTTTAAAAATTGTGTGCAGATGATTTACATGCAAGAAGATCTATCGCTTACTAATGTACTGCCTAAAGCTGAGATGTCTCTGTTAAGCCAGTCTCACATGTAGTTCTGAATTGAAAAATAATTACTTCAGAGCTCTGGTGGCATCACCTGGTGGCCATTCAGACAAATACAGGCACTTTTGTGTATTTTTCATAATCTCGGATAACCTCTTTAAGATAAGGTTCTCTACAGGAGAGAGCCTGGAGCTCAGAAATTTTTCTTGCAGAAGTAATTGCTACCAAAAAAACAGTTTTAAAGGAAAGTAACCTAAGACTGGCAGGGGAGAGGGGCTCAAATGGGTAGGATGACAGACCTACAACTAGGTGTCCTCCCTGTAATGCTTTTACCCTCGCCAAGGTGACACAATAAAGTTAAGAAGATTTGCAAACGGGTGAGTGCCGCATTTTCATTTCTTTCATCTATATGACAAACCTTGAAGTATTAAATGTAGGTAATAGGATTTTCTTAAGGTGAAGGTGGGTTTCAATCTTGTGGATGTAGCGCTGGTGGCCGCTGACTGCTGACGTCCCCCTCCTGCTGACGGTCATGGCTGCCAATTGGACTGTGCTCACCGGCGCCCGCCTCCTCACGGATGCCGGCGAGCTCTTAGCTGTCAGGCAGTGAGACAATCTAAAAGGACCATTGCACACCAGTAAAAGTGTCCCCAGCCTATCCCTGGATACCTTGGTATATTAAAGGACTTCTGCCCACTATCCCAGTGCTTGAGCAATGTTGTTGCTAACACAGTGTTAGCCTGCAAAGGTTCCGTATCCTGTTTCCTGAATCCTGTGTCCGTGACTAGTTTTGTATCCTGAGTCCTGTGTCCGTGACTAGTTCTGTATCCTGAGTCCTGTGACCAGTCCTGTGTCCTGCTTCCAGTAATCCGGCACCAGCCTGCTTCCAGTAATCCGGCACCAGCCTGCTTCCAGTAATCTGGCACCAATCTGCTTCCAGTAATCCAGCACCAGCCTGCTTCCAGTAATCCGGCACTAGCCTTCTTCCAGTAATACGGCACCAGCTCGCTCCCAGTAATCCGGTACCAGCCCGCTTTCAGTAATCCAGCACCAGCCCGCTTCCAGTAATCCAGCACCAGCCCTCTTCCAGTAATCCAGCTCCAGCACCAGCCCGCTTCCAGTAATCCAGCACCAGCCCGCTTCCAGTAATCCAGCACCAGCCCGCTTCTAGTAAACCAGCACCAGCCCGCTTCCAGTAATCCAGCACCAGCCCGCTTACTGTAACCAGGCACCAGCCCGCTTCCAGTAACCAGGCACAAGCCCACTTCCAGTAATCCAGCACCAGCTCGCTTCCAGTAATCCAGCACCAGCCCGCTTCCAGTAATCCAGCACCAGCCCGCTTCCAGTAACCAGGCACCAGCTCGCTTCCAGTAACCAGGCATCAGCCCACTTCCAGTAATCCAGCACCAGCTCGCTTCCAGTAATCCGGCACAGCTTGTATCCGCTACCTGCAATCTGACTGTGTACAGCTGTCACCAAGGTACCATCTACCAATGACTGTATTATTCCTGTCTGGCCAGCAGCTACTCCGTGCGGCGGAGTAGTCCAGTGGATCCACAAGCCCATTGGACATTACAGTGGCTGCCTTAACAAATCTTCTAACCCATATATGTTCTGCTGTGGGAGAATCAAAAAAGGAGCCCAGAGCTGAAATTTGTATTTTGATGGTGTTTGAACTAAATCCCATATCTAGACCCTCCTAGAGGTCATCTGGAATTCGAGGAATATTTGGCTAGTGAAGGTCAAGATAGCTGTTCCAACACCAGATACAGAATTTCTTCCATACTTTTAAATAAGAACTTTTGAACATTAGATATTACTATGTAAGAAAGCCCTTGACTCCGGAATCTCCCTTTCAGGATCCAGGCAGATAATTTTAGGTTCTCTACAGGGAATCTTGAGGAAGAAGGTCCTGACGAGCTGGAAGGACAAGCGGGTCTTCTATGGCAAGTCTTATAAGTGTTGGATACTGGGCCGGCCTTAGGTGTGTGCGTCCTGTGCCATTGCACAGGGCGCGTCACTCCAGCGGGTGGAAGGGGGCGATGCGCTGGCTCCCTTCCCCTGCTTGTTTCAGAAGCCCCCGAGCTCGGCGACAGCAGCTGCCTTTCCTCCCGATGCTTCTTCTCTCAGTGGCGTCGCTACCACTGTAGCAGCCATGGCGGCTGCTAGTGGCGACACGAGCAAGAGAGCTCTCATGTCGCCCATCGGGACTACCCCCCCCCCCCCATGGCCACAGCGGTAGCGACGCCGCATAGTATCTGCTTCCTTAGGATGCGCCCTGTGCATTGGAAACCATCTGAATGCAAGATATAATTTGAAACAGGATCTGCATTGCCTGGTGGATTGAGCATGATTTATTGAAAAACCTGACATCTTTGTAACAATATCCTTCATTTATCCCTGTGAAAAGGAAGAAAGGAGTGTTGAAAAAAAGAGTAAAAGTACTTCCAGAAATATTTCCATCCTTCGGTCTTGGCCGAGTTGATAATCTAATCTAGTTCTTGCAATGAACACCGTTCTGGAGAGTCTGCAATTAGTAGAAAGTCGTCCAGGTAAGCAAGAATATTATATATATATATATATATATATATATATATATATATATATATATATACACACCGTGTTCCAAACTATGAATCACATTGGGTTTAAGTGTCGTAAACATTGAGGGTATGTTCACACGATAGCAGGCATTTACGGCTGAAATGACAGACTGTTTTCAGAAGAAAACAGCTGCCTCGTTTCAGCCATAAATGCTCCTCCTCGTAATATACGAGGCATCTGTGACGCTCGTATATCTTGAGCTGCTCTTCATTGAGTTCAATGAAGAACAGCTCAAATTACGTTGCAAAGAAGTGCCCTGCACTTCTTTGCCGAGGCAGTCAATTTACGCGTCGTCGTTTGACAGCTGTCAAACGACGACCCGTAAATTACAGGTCGTCTGCACAATACGTCGGCAAACCCATTCAAATGAACGGGCAGATGTTTGCCGACGTATTGCAGCCCTATTTTCAGACGTAAAACGAGGCATAATACGCCTCGTTTACGTCTGAAAATAGGTCGTGTGAACCCAGCCTAAATTATTCGTTTTTCAATTAAACTCATGGATGGTATTGTGTCTTAGGCTGGGTTCACACGACCTATTTTCAGACGTAAACGAGGCGTATTATGCCTCGTTTTACGTCTGAAAATAGGGCTGCAATACGTCGGCAAACAGCTCGCGGTAAAAACAGCTGCATGTTCGTTCAATGGACACAGGCGAAAAAAGCAGCGAAAACCGAGGCAGATTTTTTTTGCCTGCAAATTCCTCCGTGTGAACTAGGCCTTAAGCCCCATGCACACTACCGTATTTTTCATCCATCCGTAAATACTGTCCGTAAATACGGATCCGTAGTCATTTATAGTCATCCGTAAATCATCCGCATATACAGAATGGTGTCCGTAAATACTTGTCCATAGAGAATCCATAATGCATCCGTGTTTACGGATCCACATAAAAACAGGGAGGAATCTTGGGTAACCTCCTGGCGTCGCATAGAAACGCTTCCATAATTACGGACGGCTACGTATGCACATCCGTAACCATCCGTAATTACGGAAGCACCCATACATAGACTTCTATGGAGAATCCGTGCCGTAATTACGGGCAAAAAAAAGGACATGTTCTATCATTTGTACGGCATGGACACACATGTGTACAAATATCGTAAAGGTGTCCGTAGCCCATAAAAATTAATGGGTCCATAATTATGGATGAAAAATACTGTCGTGTGCATGGAGCCTTAGGCTGGTATAGATTAAAGATGAAGTTTCTTCCCTTGGGGTAACTGCATCTTCCAGATATGCCTTTAATTTAATAATCTGCCCCAGATTTATATCTGGACTGTGGTCATGGTGTACAAAAGGAAGGATTCTTCTTGACCTGCCTTTCTTCAAAAAAAAATATTTTTTGTCAGATGCTTAAAGGGGGTTTCCCATCTTGGACATTTATGGCATATGCACAGGATATGCCATAAAAGTCCTATAGATTCGGGTCCCACCTCTGGGACCCGCACCTATCTCTAGAACCGCGACCCCTAAACCCCGTTCCAACTTACTCGGCCCCGCTGCCTCCCAGCAACTTCCTGGTTAGGAGGTTGGTAGTTACGGAAACAGCTGAGTGCTCGCTAAGCTACGCTGTTTCCTTACTCCCATAGAAGTGAATGTTATTTACTGAAACAGCTTAGAACGGCGAGCTACGCTGTTTCCGGAATTTGGTAGCTACGGAAACAGCGTAGGTTCGCCGTGCATACGCTTTTCCGTAACTCTTAATGGGAGTTACGGAAACAGCATAGCTCAGTGAGCTCGGCTTTTTCCATAACTCCTGACCACATAACCAGGATGTGGTCAGGAAGCAGCAGGAGCCGAGTAAGCTAGAACCCAGTTTAGGTGGCTGTAGCTACCAAATTCCAGAAACAGTGTCGCTGTGGATATGCCAGAAATGTCCAATATCGGAAAACCCCTTAAAAAACCCCATGGCGGCATCTCTGGCTTCAAACTTTACAGTATAAACTGAAGCATCTGTCAAGAAAGCCGTGCCCAGTTTCAGAAGTGGGAGTGATTTTATAATCAGATCACTGGATGTTTTCATTTTTAAATGATTGTCGAATTAATTAATCCAGATGGATTTTGATGGATGGATCTTGCAATAGAACTATTAGCTTTGATTATACTAGAAGATGCCTCCCAGGATATTTTTAAGGAGGCCATCTACTTTCCTCTCCATAGGTTCTCGCATTTGGGAATGGTCCTCAATTGGAAGAGGTTTGCTAAACCATTTTGGCCACCTATATATACATTTTTGGAATGAGATCCCAGACATCTCAATCCGGGAGATCACGAGATTTCTCCCTGAGTCTTCCTACTCCTCCATGAATAATTTCACGTGCTTCCTGCGTCTTGCCTTGGATTGTTCTGGGCTGGAATACCTCTTCTACATTCATCGTCTCTCTAACTGTTTTGAGAAGAGTCAATATCTTCAGAGGGAAATGCTTTTTATCGTCTTCCCCTGTTCGGGGGGGGGAATCATATTTTGTTTAATTTACCTTCAGATAAGTCTCCAGACTCTGACAAATCTGACTCAGAACTAGGATCCACTTATAAATGGGAATGCTTTTTAGGGGCACCCGCTAGCTGTAGACCTGAAATAGAGGCTTGAATTTCCTCACGGACCATTACCCAGAGATCAACTACTATGGAAGGTCTTTCCTCTTTAACCACTTTAGAAACATCAACTGGGCATAACCAATTCTTTGATGCACGTGAGACGTTTGATGTTTTTTAGTATCAGGGTTAGATCTCGTGTGTCTTTATTACCCTAAAAGAAAAATAGACACATAGAAGTAATTTTTCCCTAGCTGGATGTCCCATAGATTTTTGTTCAAGAGGTACTCACAGGGAATAACATCCGTGTTCTGCGTATGGAAATCACGCGCAGCACATGGACACATTGATTTCAATGGGGCCATTCACACATGCGTGAGTTTTCACGCAGCGCTTCCGCCGCGTGAAACTCACTGCGTGTCCTATATTGGTGCGTTTTCACGCACCTTTGCACCCATTGAAGTCAAAGGGTGCGTGAAAACCACCCACACGGGCGCACATCCGTGTGCGGTGCGTGATTTGCGCATCAATTCAATTGAAAATAATAAAATTAAAAAAAGATGTGCTTTGCGAGTGCGTGAAAAACGCATGTCACTCGAAAAGCACTGATGCATAACGCAACACACACGGACCAGATTCACGCGCATGAATCTGATACGCTCGTGTGGATGTAGCCTTAGTGGGTAGCTTTCATATCTGCCCTGATAGCCTCTGTAATGCAGCATACAATTTAGTATGAACAAATTACTTTTTTTTTTTTTTAATTTGTTTTAATTGAATTTGGAAGCATTCAAACAAGTATAAATGTACTATAGGCACGGAGGCCTTCAATCGTAAGCAGTACAGAAATAATAAAATAATACAAAGAGGGGGAGGTGAAGGGGGGAGGTTTATAACATCAAATAAAACAAATAGAGTAGAGTGTCTGAATATAGCGTAACATCTACTAATCATACTGTATTGCACACATGATGTCAACAGGTTACATGTCAGAGATAAAGTGTGTCATTTAGGCGAATGACCAAGTCTAACCAATGAGATCTTACAACAAAGAGACTAGCTAAGCAGCAAAGGAGGGGGCCCACTATTTAAGAAACCACTTGTATATCCATGTGTCCCAAACTAACAGAAAAAATACATCATACGGATATAGTGCTACTAACAGTGGCATGTCTTGTATCATTGAAATCCTGTCACGGTTTCCATAATTTCAAAAATTTGGTATGAGTACCTCGCTCCCAGCTAGAGAGTTCCTCCAACCAAGCAATTTGTTGAATTTTCTCAAACCACTGTTCTAAAGATGGAGGAGTCATTAATCTCCACTTCAGAGGGATGAGAAGCTTAGCAGCCATTATCAAAATCGTGGGGAGATTATTCTTAGAGGGGATCAACTCCGGCATTGGGAGCCAAAGCAGGATAAGCTCAGGAGAGAGAGAGTGATGAAAAACATCTTTCCAGAGTGGTTTGATATCCGTACAGTTCCACCAAATATGGGACATCGTACCTCGCTCTGAATTACACCTCCAACAGGTATCATCTGGAGAATAACCCATTAATTTTAGCTGACATGGGGTTTTATACCACCTCTTCAAAGTCTTATAAGAATTCTCTTGGATTCTAATGCATCTCGAGAAACCCATGCGAGTTAGCTAAGATTCTGGATATCTCAGCCGGTGTAAATCTTGTGTCTAGTTCCCTTTCCCAAGCTGCTATAAAGGTTGGTGCAACTGAGTCATCATTTGAGAGCAATAATCTATACATTTTGGATAACAGGCCCTTAGGTAGCTGAGGAGCCACCAAAAATGACTCTAGCCATTTGGTGTCCCTTAAAGGTGATCAAGTCATTCCCGCAAATCTTCTATATATACGATGGAAAGACAATGTATGCAAAAAGGATACCCTATTAGTCTTGTTCGCAGATAACAAGGAAACCAATGTAGGTACTTGCATGGGGGGTTCCTGAGGTGGGGAGAAATAGTACAGTTCGTTAACCTGGACCAGGGGAGTAATAAAGATGTAGGTTGTTGAATGACATAGGCTGGGAGTAGACTAAGCGGCATCAATGGTGACGGGGAACTATAGGCTTGTATCAATGCCATAAAGTCTTGTACAACTGTAACAGTTCCTCTGGTAGTCAAGCTACAAAGAGGGTGGCTAGGTGTAATCTCTGACCAGAGATAAATACGACCTGCTTCCCCTAATAAATATCTCTCCAATTGTAAGTGAGGAGAGTCATCTGTCTGCTGTACCAATGTGAGCCATCTTGATAAATGATTTGCTCTGTAATAGGACCAGACATCTGGCAAGCCACAACCCCCTAATGTCCTATGGTGTCTAAGTTGTTGAAAGGGTGTTTACCATTCCAGATGAAACTTGAAAACAGAAAGTTAAGGCGGTTAAAAAAGGATCTAGGCAATTTTATAGGGACCGCTAAGAGCATGTATAGAATCTGAGGTAAGATATATGTTTTTTTTTTTATCAAATCTGTTTTTATTGAATATGAAATACAGAAAAATAAAAGACATCAAAATATTACATCACAAGAACACAAAGCATTCTTCATCAACTGGTCTCACATACACTATTCCAGGAGCAATAAAAAACAATGGAGAGATTGGTGATATGAAAATTCAAATAAAGAATCGCATAACCTGCATAAAGTCGGTAACTGTATGTCTCTAAATAATAGAGCAAAAGCATATGTTCTAATACAGTTACTTGAGAGAAAAGAAAAATATATCCATAGATTAGACCGTTCTACTAGGCATAATTCAATCCATTACTTCATCCAACACCGTATGGGCTTACTCAAGTCAATGAAGTTTAATAACCCATAAAACGTACTAGTAACAAAAACTAAAAGTAATGAACATATACTCAGAATATGCTGAGCAAAAACAAATAATGGGAAGGAGTGGGGCAGGAAGCGGGGAGGGAAAGTAGGGGGGTTGGGGGGGTAGGGGGGCAGTACCCTACTATAGGAAGAACAATGAATTAAGATATTTTTCTAATTAAGTCATCTCAACGTTGAATCCAAGGAGACCACAGCCTTAAGTACAAATCGTAAGTATCCTCCACTCTATTGGATAGTTCTTCCATACGACAAATTTGATTCACCTTGTCAATCCAGCTGCTCACTGTGGGTGCTGTAGTTTGCAACCAGTGCAAAGGGATTAACATTTTTGCTGCTGCTAGTAAATGCGTATGTAAATATTTTTTGGACATGGCCAGGTTAATTGAAGGGAGCGCTAAAGCTATGACCTCAATGGACAACGCAATAGATGTATCACATACCAAGTTGATATTTAGCTCAATCTGTGTCCAGAAGGTTTTAATCAGTGGACAACTCCACCAAATGTGAGAAAAAGATCCTACGTGAGACTTACATCTCCAACAAAGATCATTTGCAGCCAAACCCATGCGGTAAAGAGCTAGCAGAGTTTTGTACCATCTAGTGAGTAACTTATAGTGATTTTCTTGTAATTTCACGCACCTTGAAAATCCATGGGAATGACACAGAACCAAATTTCTATCTCGGTCCGATAACTGCAGCCCGAGCTCCGACTCCCACGATGAGACGAAAGATGGCAGATCTGTCATATCAAGTGCTATAAGTTGGGAGTAAATGCTGGAAATTTTGTGTTTACTCCTTTTATGTGTAACTAGATACTTCTCAAACCACGTGACCTCTCTAGTTATCTTGTGTTCCTTCAAAAAATGTTAACATGCCATTTGTATATGATATATCTGAAGAAAATTGAGTTTTGGGGCAAAGCCCTGCATCAGAGACTGGATATCCCCCGCTGTAGGCGACCTATTATCTGACATAAAGTCTCTAATCGTAACATCTGCAAAAAGTTTCCAAAGATCTGAACTGGAATTGACATTAAGTGAAATGAGTTTTGGTAACACCGCTACCGGCATCAATGGCGACGGCTGAGGAAGCACCCCGTCTGTCAAACCATATTTAGCCCAAACCGCTAGAGTGCCTTTCAATAAAGGATTCACCATAAATCCTATGTCATGTTGTGTCGGCGCCCAAAGGACTGCTGAAAAATTGTCAACTGAGTGTAGAGACTCCAAAGCAAGCCCTCCCAGATCCTCAGATGCCGAAGCCATTTCTAACCATCTCTGCAAGTGTATAGCCTTATAGTATCCTTCTACACTAGGAAGACCTAGTCCTCCATGATGTTTACCCCTCGAGAGGATGCGGTACGAGATACGCGGCCTTCTTTGTTTCCACAAAAATTTTGAAAACATTTGTTGCACAATCCTGAAAAAAGATCTAGGCAAGTAAATTGGAACCATAGTCATGGTGTAGAGTAGCACAGGTAGTATATATGTCTGGAGCAAATTCTTCCTTCCTATCCACGAAATGTAGGGGATGTTATAAGAATTGAGAAGATCTTTTATTTTCTGAAGGAGAGGCTAGTAATTTAAATTGTATAAAGAGTTGAGGTCTGCAGGCAATTGAATACCTAAATATTTTACCGAGGCTGAAGGCCATTTGAATTCAGAGGCAGTTGCCAAACCTCTCACTTGTCTCTGCGGTAATGAAACATTAAGAATTTCAGACTTAGTATAATTTACTTTAAAATTAGAGACCAAGCCATAGCTGTGAAATGTGTCTAAAATATGTGGAAGAGCGCTTACCAGGTTTGTGATGGTAAGTAGCATATCATCAGCAAAGGCATGCACCAAATGTTTTTGTGAATTTATATGTATGCCCTCAATACGCTCATCTTGTCTCAAGGCTTGCAAAAGTGTTTCCAGGGTTAAAATGAATAAAGAAGGTGAAAGAGGACACCCTTGTCTGGTGCCATTACCTATTGAGAAGGAGGGAGACAAAACACCATTCACCCTGATCTTAGCCGAAGGTCTGCTATACAGCGTTAAAATCACCTTAATAAAGTTTTCCGGAAATTTAAATTTTGCTAGAGTAGATGCCATGAAGTCCCATGCTACTCTATCAAAAGCTTTCTCTGCATCTGTACTCATGAGAACCAGAGGTATTTTAGAACCATTCCCTATACAAAACCGGAAAGTTCAAGTTATTTCCTCTTCCAATGCTGCTGCACGCTGCTTCTTCCCTCGTGGTGATCGTGTTTGGAATACACGGACCAAGGTTCCATCTTCGGCAGAGTGATATCCGTCTGAGCCGGTAGCCAGTTCGGTATCTGTATAGGGTGAATTCCCAAACGTTCCCAAGCCTCCTCAAGATCATTCGGAGTATGAATCAGGATCCTTCTTTCATCTTTAATGATAGCCAGCCTAAAGGGGAAGAGCCAAGTGTAGGGCAATTTAATTTCCCGGAGTTTCGCAATCATGCGTCTTTTTGCCAGCGTGGACGCCGCTATATCTTGGTAAAGCTGAAAAGTAGATCCTTCAAATGTCACACTTTGCTGCTCTCGATTAGCCGTTAAAATAGCTGCTGTATCTACGTAACTTAAAAGTCCACAGATTACGTCACGCGGAGTATCAGTCGGTTTGGGTTTAGGTCTTAAGGCCCGATGGATCCGTTCTACAGTGAAGGAAATAAGTATTTGATCCCTTGCTGATTTTGTAAGTTTGCCCACTGTCAAAGACATGAACAGTCTAGAATTTTAAGGCTAGGTTAATTTTACCAGTGAGAGATAGATTATATAAATTAAAAAAATAAGAAAATCACATAGTCAAAATTACATATATTTATTTGCATTGTGCACAGAGAAATAAGTATTTGATCCCCTACCAACCATTAAGAGTTCAGCCTCCTCCAGACCAGTTACACGCTCCAAATCAACTTGGTGCCTGCATTAAAGACAGCTGTCTTAAATGGTCACCTGTCCACAGACTCAATTAATCAGTCTGACTCTAACCTCTACAACATGAGCAAGACCAAAGAGCTTTCTAAGGATGTCAGGGACAAGATCATAGACCTGTACAAGGCTGGAATGGGCTACAACACCATAAGTAAGACGCTGGGTGAGAAGGAGACAACTGTTGGTGCAATAGTAAAAAAATGGAAGACATACAAAATGACTGTCAATCGACATCGATCTGGGGCTCCATGCAAAATCTCACCTCGTGGGGTATCCTTGATCCTGAGGAAGGTGAGAGCTCAGCCGAAAACTACACGGGGGGAACTTGTTAATGATCTCAAGGCAGCTGGGACCACAGTCACCAAGAAAACCATTGGTAACACATTACGCCGTAATGGATTAAAATCCTGCAGTGCCCGCAAGGTCCCCCTGCTCAAGAAGGCACATGTACAGGCCCGTCTGAAGTTTGCAAATGAACATCTGGATGATTTTGAGAGAGATTGGGAGAAGGTGCTGTGGTCAGATGAGACTAAAATTGAGCTCTTTGGCATTAACTCAACTCGCCGTGTTTGGAGGAAGAGAAATGCTGCCTATGACCCAAAGAACACCGTCCCCACTGTCAAGCATGGAGGTGGAAACATTATGTTTTGGGGGTGTTTCTCTACTAAGGGCACAGGACTACTTCACCGCATCAATGGGAGAATGGATGGAGCCATGTACCATCAAATCCTGAGTGACAACCTCCACCCCTCCACCAGGACATTAAAAATGGCTCGTGGCTGTGTCTTCCAGCACGACAATGACCCGAAACATACAGCCAAGGCAACAAAGGAGTGGCTCAAAAAGAAGCACATTAAGGTCATGGAGTGGCCTAGCCAGTCTCCAGACCTTTATCCCTTCGAAAACTTATGGAGGGAGCTGAAGATCCGAGTTGCCAAGCGACAGCTTCGAAATCTTAATGATTTACAGATGATCTGCAAAGAGGAGTGGGCCAAAATTCCATCTAACATGTGTGCAAACCTCATCATCAACCTACAAAAAACGTCTGACTGCTGTGCTTGTCAACAAGGGTTTTGCCACCAAGTATTAAGTCTTGTTTGCCAAAGGGATCAAATACTTATTTCTCTGTGCACAATGCAAATAAATATATATAATTTTGACTATGTGATTATTTTTTTTTTTATAATCTATCTCTCACTGGTAAAATTAACCTAGCCTAAAAATTCTAGACTGTTCATGTCTTTGACAGTGGGCAAACTTACAAAATCAGCAAGGGATCAAATACTTATTTCCTTCACTGTATAAAAACTTTTTCTGCCCTTTCTGCCCCCACTAATGAGGTAAAGATTTGCCGCGCAATTGATGGCAATGCCTCATTAGCATAGGATTCAGCAAGGCCTTTCAGCCTTATATTTTTTCTGAGGCTTCTATTCTCCATGTCCTCAATCAGAGTAAATGCTCTGTTCAGTTGCGACTCTTGGGCCTGTAACTTATGTCCCACGGAGTCAGCGTGGTAAACTGTGCCAGACACTGCAGATTCCAGGGCATCAAGTCTATGTCCCATACGTTTAAAATCTGACCTGAATTCAGTTATCTCCTTCATCACCGGTGTTATGCCTTGTTGTAGAGTTTTCCTCAGGAACGATTTGGTTATCACACCAGCTTCCGAGGACGCCGCCATCGCTCCACACATGCTATCAGCATCTGAGTCCTCAGATGCAGGATACGTCACCATCTTGGAAGCTCCAGCAGCCGTTTGCGAGACCCTCTGCTGAAGAAATTTACCCAGGTCAGCCTGCTGTTTTTGCGATCCCGGGGTACTAGAGGTGTCCCTGGTTTTGTCTTTTCCCGTTTTAACCATTTTGAATAAGTTGTGCCTCGTTCTGTCTATGGATCCGAGCCGGCTTGTGAGGAGCACTGTATTATGCTGCCATCACGTTCAGCGGTCAGGCTCCGCCCCGGTAAGATATATGTTTTAATAATACTTTTTCTCCCCAGCCAGGAAACAAATGGAATATGAGTGAGAAAGTTGGTCTGCTATTTTTGAAAGTAAGGGTTTATTATTATGTAAGTATAAGTCGTGGAGGTTACAGGGAATGTGAATCCCCAAACATTTAATCGTATCTGAGGTCCAAGAAAACGAGATCGAAGATTGCAACGCCGTCATAATTGATCACGGAGCATTAACATTAAGCACTTCAGATTTTTCAAAATTTATCTTTAAGTTGGATATTTTCCCAAACTCCTCGAAGATATTCAATAGCTTAGAGAGGGCCTGCGATGGATTTGTGATTAAAACTAAGAGGTCATCTGCGAACGCCGCAACAGAATGCATTTGGGAGCCAACCAGTAGTCCCTGAATTTCAGGGGACTGTGAAATTTTCTGGATTAGAGTCTCCATTACCACAATGAAGAGTGAAGGAGAGTGCGGGCACCCCTGCCTAGTTCCATTATTTATTTAAAAAAACGGCGAGAGTGTGTCATTAATCTTAAGTCTAGCATGCGAGTCTTTATAAAGAGAAAAAATTGCTCCAATAAAGATGCTTGGGAAGCCTAATCTCTGCTACACAGCCTCCATAAAATGCCAGGAGACCCTATCAAAGGCCTTCTCAGCATCTGTGCTGAGAAGAATCAAGGGTATACGACACTTTTTGGCAAAGGCAATTGCATTAATTATTCTAGTAGTATTGAACCTACCCTCTCGTCCTGGAACAAACCCCGTCTGTTCCGGTGATATAAGTTTAGGGAGGAGTACCTGTAAGCGTTGAGCAAGAAGATTTGCCCACCACTTAGTGTCTGCATTTAAAAGGGAGATTGGTCTATAATTGGCAAACCTTGTCTGGTCCTTACCCTCTTTAGGTATTAGAGTAATGAATGCTTCCAGCATTTGTCTAGGGAGGCTCTGTCCTAGTAGGAGTGAATTACAGAGGGAGAGAAAATGTGGAGCCAGAATATCAGAAAACTTTTTATAATATATAAATCGGTAACCCATCAGGTCCAGGGCTCTTGCCAATTGGAATAGATGAAAGTACTTTAGTTAATTCTTCTAGTGTGAAAGGCCCAAGCAAAGCTGCTCTATCCGTCTCAGACAATCTGGGAAGTTGTACCGAGTCCAAAAAGGCCGAAACTAGGTTGGTTTTATACGATATGCTCCACCTAGGCTGGGAATCTCCTAAGTTGTACAGGGAAGTAGACAACCGGTGGAACTCTGAGGCGATGTCAGAGATGTCTGAGACCACCTTGCCATCATCTAGACTTAGGCATGAAATATGCACTCTCTTTTTGTTTCTTAACAACTGCTGACATCACCTTAGACCCTTTATCCCCATGGGCATAAAACTTATATTTGCACCTCTGTAAGGCTTTTGCTGCTTTTATATTTAATAGGTCTTTCAATTCGTTCCGTAGGCGAAGAAGGTCAGGTTGCGTGTCCTCTAACCCAGATCTCTTACTTACACATTCTAGTGACGAAATTTGGGTCAGTAGTGAGTTTATGTTTTGCGATCTAGCCTTATTGAGCCTCGCTCCCAGTGAAATTAGTTCCCCCCTTATATACGATTTATCTGCCACCCACACAATTGGTACCGAGACCTCACCATTACAATTGAAAGTAAAGTATTCATTCAGAGGTTCCTGCAATAGGTCGACATTCCCTTGTTCCCCCAGTAACGTCTCGTTCAGAACCCAAGTCCCACTCCTAAGAGGCAGGGAGTTAATGGAAAGAGTAATAGAAATCGGGGCATGGTCCGAAACTGTCATGATTCCAATATCCGCTGCCTGAACCTCAAGTAAGTATCTATCTGTAATATAAAAGCAGTCTATTCTGTGATAGGTGTTATGTACTGGGGAATAGAAGGAGTAGTCCCTAACATTGGGGTGCAGATTCCTCCAAGGGTCAGTGAGATTATAGGTCGTTAACATTTTCCCAATACTCCTCCTGGCTCACTGTGACAATGAGGGAGAACGAGATGTCGTATCTAAAATGGGGTCAAGGACACAATTCATATCTCCCCCTATGACGACCATGCCTTTAGCAAAGAGGTAAAGTGTTTCGAAAGTAGTTGCCAGCCACCTGGTCTGATCCACATTGGGTACATAGAAGTTAGCTAGTGTGACCAAAGAGGTTCCAATCAATCCCTTCACAAATGTATACCTCGCATTCAAATCTAACTGAGTGACTAATACAGTAAAGGGCAAATTTTTGCCAATCCCTATACTAGTGCCTCTGGATGCTGAGGAATGTGTGCTGTGGAACCAATGGGGGTAAACAGTGTGCGAAAGAGGGGGCGTGTAGAAGTGTCGAAAATGTGTCTCTTGTAAAAACAGTATATCTGCTCAGTCCTTGGGTAATACTGAGAAGACCTGACTTCTTTTTTGTGGGGTATTTAACCCTCTAGCATTGAGGGATATAATTTTAACTGTCGCCATGTGTGTCAAATAAATACAGAATCATTAACAGGGGCATAGATCTGCAAAGCACCCATATATATGAGACACTCAGTGTATATGAAGATGTACGCATGAGACAGACACAAAACAAAAATAGAATCAAATTCCAAAACAAAATTAACCCCTTCCGGACATTTGACGTATCCATACGCCAAAGTCAGGTAGGGGAAGTATGGAACGGGCTCACGGAGTGAACCCGCTCCATACGATGCCGGTATCGGCTGTTTATTACAGCCGACACTTCAGAGTAACGAGTGGCATTGCGCTCGATCGCGATCCCGCTTATTTAACTCGTTAAATGCTGTGGTCAATAGCGACTGCAGCATTTAAATAGTTAGAAAGTGGGGGGTGACCCCCTCTAACAGCTCATCGCGCTCCCCACAATGCAATTGCGGGGGGGGCGATGGTTGCTATGGTTGCCTGGGGGCCTAATGAAGGCCCCCAGGTCCGCCATCTTTGTGCACCTATTAAGCCCTCCCTCCGACAGGGCTTAATAGTTGCCTGTCAGAATCACGATATACTGCAATACATTAGTATTGCAGTATATCTTGCAAGCGATCTAACGATCGCTGGTTGAAGTCCTCTAAGAGGACTAATAAAAAAAGTAAAAATTTGTTAAATATTGTTGTATTTTTTATGTAGAAAAAAGAAAAAGTTTAAAAAAAAAACCTTTTCCCATTTTCCCCCTAGAGCATAGTAAAAAAATAAAAAATATTGGTATCGGCGCGTCCGTAAAAGTCTGAACTATTCCAATATATCAATATTTAGCCCGCACGGTTGAACGCCGTAAACAAAAAATTGTAAACGCCAGAATCTCTATTTTTTTGGTCACCTAATCTCCCACAAAAAATGAAATAAAAAGTGATGAAAACGTAGCATGTACACCAAAATAGTATTATTAAAAACTACAGCTTATCCCGCAAAAAATAAGCCCTCATACCACATAATCTACGGAAAAATAAAAAAGTTATGGCTCTCGGAATTTGGTGACACAAAATAAATTGTATTATTTACACTTAGGTTTTTACTTGTAAAAGTAGTAAAAGATAGAAAACAACTATATATATTTGGTATCGCCGTAATCGTATTGACCCACAGAATAAAGTTAACATGTTGTTTTAATTGCTCAGTGAATTCCGTAAAAACGGCGCGCAAAAAAACATGGAGGAATCGCTGTTTTTTCAATTTTCTACCCCACAAATATTTTTTTCCCCGTTTCCTAGTACATTATATGGAAAAATAAATGTAGCTACGAAAAACTACAACTCGTCCCGCAAAAATAAAGCACTCATAGGACTATATTGACAGAAAAATAAAGAAGTTATGGCTTTTGGAAGGTGGGGAGGAAAAAACGAAAATGAAAATCTGAAAAAGGGCTGCGGCGGGAAGGCGTTAAGGAAAGGGCAAGAACAATTATGTTCTGGTCACTGTAAATTGCATAGCTACCATCTAGTACATCTGCTAGGAGCATCCTCGGAATGATGGAGAAAAGGGAGAAGGGGAGATCCCTGGGAAAATTGCAACAACAGGGGTAATGGAACACTTCTGAGAGAAAGTTCATGTGAACAAATGAACGCATTAATCAAATATCTGAGACAAAAACACCCTGAGTATTTGGCCAGCACTCTCAGGGAAGAAATTATACACATTTAGAACAACAGTATATCATAAGGTAATAGAAAAAAATCAGAAGAAGAGATTACAAATGTAAACTACTACATTCAGTCAACTAATCTTACATCCTAGAGCAACATAGTGGGATTTAGGCACACCCGGAAATCACAAAAAAGAACCTAAGAGAGGAGTCAAAGACCAGTTCATAACATTTTGAAAAGAAAACATATGGAGATCTGCCAAGTGGGAATAGCCTATTAAAGTGCCATAACAAGCAGTCAAAACAGCCGAGGCCTGTGAAAACAAAAAAGGAACCACAGCAGGGTAGACAAAACCTCAAGAATGACATTATAACTATAACAGACTTATTCCTGTTAATATCATTTGCCTATAAAATCTTCATAGTGCGATATATATCAAGTCTAATCTTGTAATTTATGTAACCCCGCATTAGTAGAAAAATAAATAAAATGAAAACAATTATTTAAAGTAGCATGCAGTAACATGATAATATTATTCTCATATTAAGACGTCACAAGGGGTAGATAGTCCTTTCCTGAGAAAGAAATGAGAACATAGCTAACTAAAATCCTATTTGACTCATAGATTGTCAATAACCCCTCCTCTAGGGAACAGATAGAAACCAACGAACATCTCCAGGCCTTAAACCTAAGGCGGGCAAAAAACAGGAGATTAATGGAAGTTCTTTTAAGTCACCAGCAGGTTACAATCTACAGATTTATGTTTAGGTGATTTCCCTTTAGTGTATACTCGCCAGTCTTCCTGCGAGGGTAGAGAAGGGAACGGCACGTGTGGTTGAATCGGGAGCCAAGAGGTGATCTCCTTGGGCGGAATGTCCAGTGTGCTCCATATCTGTTTCAGGTCGTCTGGATGTTTTATGGTGATATGTTTGCCATCACAGAGGGCTGATAAACCGAACGGAAAAAGCCAGCGAAAAGGAATCTTCACCTTTAGCTCATCTGTAAGTGGTCTCAACAGGAGACGTTTTGCAAGCGTGCTGGCTGCAATGTCCTGAAAAAACTAAATCTGGGAACCTTCAAAGGCGACCGAAGAGCATTCCCTGGCTCTCCGCAGTATTGCCGCAGTATGGACATAACTTAGTAGACCACAGATAACATCTCTTGGCGGGTCTGTTGTCGCTGGTTAGGGGCGCAATGCTCTATGTATCTGTTACACCACAATTTTCTGTGCCCTCTCCTCTCCCAAAAGATCCGAGAAAAGAGACATGGCAGCAGCTGGCAGGGCTTCATTGGCAACACTTTCCGGGAGGCCCCGTAGTCTTATATTCTTTCTGCGACTGCGGTTTTCCTGATCTTCGATCATGAGAAAAGCATAGTTAAGATGTTCTTGTTGTGCTAGCAAATTTGTTCGTACGGCGTCACTGTATACCACAATTGCAGATTGCGTGGCTTACAGAATTTCCAGCCTACTCCCCATATGCTTCATTTCAGCTTTAATATCAGACAACGCCTTAAGAACCGGGGAGAGGGCCCGAGCCAGGCACTTTTGAAGGAAAACTTTTGATAATTCGCAGGTGTCGGAAGAAGTGGCTGTATCCGATACTGCGCTTTCATCATCAGAGTCAGCTCCCTGATCTCGCCCTGCTGCATCATCTGAAAGATATTTCCCCTTGCTGAGTATTGAGGGGTCAGATTGTTTCCGGAGGAATTTGTCAAGATCTTGCTGACTTTTATACATCTTCGGTGTGCAAAGTGCTTGAAAATGCCAACCAGTTAGGGTGAGATCTACATATCAGTCCATATTATATCAGAAGTTCACCCATAACGGTGCAGTACATGTATGTGACAACAAGTAGCAGTAGCGTCAGTTGCGACAGGATCTGTGGTACAATGACCAAAATAAAAATTAGAGCTGGGCTCTTGCAGCCTTGAGTCTCCTTATGGTGGGGGGAGGGAAAGGCAGTATTGTGCTAAGCTAGTCCTTATACTGACAGATCCCTCAGCAATGAAGCCATGCACATTAGGGGCCAATTGCAGCAAAAAATTACTAGAAATGCTGAGGGGTAAATGGGGGGCTGATGTGTGGCACTTGCAGAGAAGCGCTGGAACGCTGGCCGTGTCGTCCACGCAAGATGGCTGCTTCAACACATGGAGCACCTCTGCCTCCACTAGACAGTGCTTTTAATCCTCCCACAGACCCCTGGTACCTTTATCCTCACAACAGATCACTCCAGGATCCAGGGCAGGTGACACCACACAACCAGTGAGTATCCTCCTCGTACTGCGCCGCTGATGAAAGCCGCCAGCGCTCAGACCAGAAATCGAGGCCGCGGCTTCCCTCTGTACTAGGCCTCAAGTCTCGTCGGCCGAAAAATTGCGTGAGCGGCCCCCAGAGAAGGTCTATCTGCTGCCACAGTGTTCCACCAGTGTCTGGGATTAGGCAGGATGGTCCCAGTGCCTCAAAATCCTGTGGCTGGGCTAGGATTTCTTTATAAGCAACAGTGTCCTCTCTCGCACGTCCATCTCGTGCAGCGTCCAAGCCACGCCCCTGCGTTTCCTTAATTTAAATAGAAACTTACCCCAATCAGCCACCGAGTCCTCAGAACTTCTTTGGCCCAGGTCATGAGCTTCATCAAAAAGCGCCTTTGAGAGCGTCTAACGTCATTAAAGTCCACCAGGCAATAGGACGAAACAGCGCGGGACCTGCGCAGCAGATAAAAGCCACGAATCCCATAACGCATAGCAGCTTGCAGATCAACACATTGGATGAACTAGGGGGAACTTCAAGATGATGCTGGTCATTCTACCAGCGTGGAATGCCCCGGTTGAGGTTAGACTCCATATGCAATCCATTGCTAGTCATCAGAGGATAAGCGAAGATACTTTCCGCATCTGTCCTCTGTAGGGACAGGAATACACTAAAGAGTGGGTGTGTGGGTTTTAATTTCTCTGTTCTTGTCCCTACAGCAGTCAAGGTGCATCCTCTAGTTGTGTTGTCATGATTGGACGAATTGGAAACCGAATTACCGGTAGGATCAAATTCTTATAGTTGTGCCAAAATAATAATGCACAATATTAATAAATCTGACGCATTTTAAAGACTCCTCTTACCAATGCCACTTTTCAGAACAGTCTAGTGAGGTATAAAGTGTTTAAAACGCAAATTCATTGCACTACATGTATGCAGTTTTTTTTAGTGTACTTTCAGCTAGAATTTTTGTGCATCTTGACATGTAAGTCTCCTTGTGTACCTCTATGCAACGATTTGAATAAGGATAACGCCTATCTATACACCTTAAAGGGGTAGTCCAGCCCCAAAAAAATTGATGGCCTATCCTCAGGATAGGCCTGGGGCCTCCAAGACACAGCCTGCATGCAGCCCCTGGGGATGTCATCTGCAGCCCGCTGGGCACCGTAGCTCCCTCAGGAGAGAGCAGGCCGGAGGAATGCGCCAGCGCTCCTTCATGACATCCCAAAGAGGAGCTTATACTAGCGCTCTGATTCAGGACTCCTGCTCTGAGGAAGCCCCTGACATCACTGTCCATATATGGACAGTGATGTCAGAAGCAGAGCTGGGGTCCCAGTCAGAGTGCTAGAAGTAGCTATACTCCAGGACTCTGCCTGTGGAAGCCCCTGACATCAAGCCGGCTTCCCAGAGCACTAGTATATCCTCTGTTACCGAACTCTGGACAAGCCCGACATCACTGTCGCTGCTAGCGCTCTGGCTGGGACTCCAGCTCTGCTCCTGACATCACTGCCTATATATGGACAGTGATGTCCGGAGTAGAAATGGAGTCCCAGGCAGAGCACTAGCAGCACTATGCCTGGACTCCGGCTCTGTGCTTAACAGTGATGTCAGGGAGATTCCTCAGAGCTCCAGAGCAGAGCCTATATTAGGGCTCTGGGACTCCTGTTTTGGGGTTGCCCGACAAAACTTTCAGGTCCAGGAGGATCCATTGACAGCACTGTTTGTGGAGAGTGACATCATGGGCTCCTCCAGGAGAGGCATCCCTGTCCTAAGCATTGGCAATGCACTGGTTGGGGATTACACTCCTAGAGGGAGCCCCAATGGAGCTAGCTGCAGAGAGGGCAGGGGTGTCAATCTACAGAGGTGCTGCCCAATCTTGATATTCGTGTCTGCCAAACTAGCTGCCAGGCTGCATTTAGTGACACTTAGGCCTTATTCACACGACAGTGAAAAACGGCCATGTGATGGCCGTCCTTTTAACGGCTTTCACATGGCCGTTTTCAGAACAATGATATTCTATGGGTGCATTCACACGGCCGTTTTTTTAACGGCCCGTGAATAATGGCCGTCAAAAAATAGGACATGTCCTATTTTTGCCCGTTTTAACGGCCTGACGGCCCCCATAGAAGTCAATGGATCCGTTTTTAACGGCTGTCAATACATGTAACAACCGTTAAAAACGGATCTGTTACATGGGGACTGGCAAGGGAACTACTAGTTCCCTTGCTGGCTATCGTTGGCATACTCACGTTTGCGGCGCTTCTTCACGTGTGGTCACTCGTCTTCATGGGTTTGAAGGCGCCTCGATGACATCATCGCCCCGTCGCGCTGCCTTGCCAGATCCCGTGCAGACGAGTGACCACAAGTGAAGAAGAGGAGAGACGGCGCTGCTCTCGTGAGTATGTGGCACAATCTACAGGGAGGCTGGTGTGGCATCTACAGGGAGGCTGGTGTGGCATCTACAGGCAGGCTGGTGTGGCATCTACAGGGAGGCTGGTGTGGCATCTACAGGGAGGCTGGTGTGGCATCTACAGGCAGGCTGGTGTGGCATCTACAGGGAGGCTGGTGTGGCATCTACAGGGAGGCTGGTGTGGCATCTACAGGCAGGCTGGTGTGGCATCTACAGGGAGGCTGGTGTGGCATCTACAGGGAGGCTGGTGTGGCATATACAGGGAGGCGTGTGGCATATACAAGAAGGCTGGTGTGGCATCATGTACAGGGAGGCTGGTGTGGCATCATGTACAGGGAGGCTGGTGTGGCATCATGTACAGGGAGGCTGGTGTGGCATCATGTACAGGGAGGCTGGTGTGGCATCATGTACAGGGAGGCTGGTGTGGCATCATGTACAGGGAGGCTGGTGTGGCATCATGTACAGGGAGGCTGGTGTGGCATCATGTACAGGGAGGCTGGTGTGGCATCATGTACAGGGAGGCAGGTGTGGCATCATCTACAGGGAGGCAGGTGTGGCATCATCTACAGGGAGGCAGGTGTGGCATCATCTACAGGGAGGCGTGTGGCATCATCTACAGGGAGGCAGGTGTGGCATCATCTACAGGGAGGCAGGTGTGGCATCATCTACAGGGAGGCAGGTGTGGCATCATCTACAGGGAGGCAGGTGTGGCATCATCTACAGGGAGGCAGGTGTGGCATCATCTACAGGGAGGCAGGTGTGGCATCATCTACAGGGAGGCAGGTGTGGCATCATCTACAGGGAGGCAGGTGTGGCATCATCTACAGGGAGGCAGGTGTGGCATATACAAGAAGGCTGTGTGGCATCATATACAGGGAGGTGTGTGGCATCATATACAGGGAGGTGTGTGGCATCATATACAGGGAGGTGTGTGGCATCATATACAGGGAGGTGTGTGGCATCATCTACAGGGAGGTGTGTGGCATCATCTACAGGGAGGCTGTAAATATTGTCTAGGTGAACATGTGACCTTCCTTTGGTTGTTTTCAGGGGGCTGGGACAAAAAAAGCCTGACCAATGAAATTCATCAGTTTTTTTAACGGCCATGAAAAACTGATGCAAAATGGATGTCAAACGGCCATTAAAAACGGACAGATGGACTTGAAACGGATGAAAATTTAGAGACACACTGATGCAAAATGGCCATGAAAAACTGACAGTTGATCAGTTTTAAATGGACTTTTTTTCACTGTCGTGTGAATAAGGCCTTAGGGTATGCTCAGTAGGCCCTTTTTTAACAACTATAAGCAAAGTAAAATAACAAAATTTTATTAGGCTATTAACCCCTTCCCCCTGCTTGCATTCTGGGCCCTAATGTCAAAGCCATTTTTTACATTTTTCCATTGTCACATTCGAAGAGCTGTAACTTTTTTATTTTTGCGTCGGCATAGCTGTATAAGGTCTTGTTTTTTGTGGGACGACTTGCAGTTTTTATTGGTACTATTTGAGAGTAGATGCGACTTTTTGATCACTTTTTATCACATTTTTTTTAAGTCAGGATTAACAGAAAACAGCAATTTTTCCATTGTTTTTTATTTTATTTTTTACGGCGTTCACAGTGCGGGTTAAATAATGTAACAGCTTTATAGTCTGGGTCGTTACGGACGCGGCGATACCAAATATGTGTAACTTTTTTGCTTTATTGTATTTTTTTTTTTTAATAGTAAAGCATTTTGTAAGGGGAAAAAGTGGGTTTTTCATTTCTTTTTTTTTCACTTTTTTTAATTAACTTTATTTAACTTTTTTTACTTTTATACTAGTCCCATTAGGGGACTCACTATCCTCCGATCGCTATTGTAATACACTGCAATACTTTTGTATTGCAGTGTATTACTGCCTGTCCGTTTAAAATGGACAGGCATCTGCTAGGTCATGCCTGCGGCATGATCTAACAGGCATTCGCTCCAGGCAGACCTGGGGGCCTTTATTAGACCCCAGGCTGCCATAGAAGACACTGACACTCTGCGATTTTATTGCCGGGTATCGGTGGGGGAGAGGGAGCTCCCTCCCTCTCTCCAAAACCACTCAGATGCGGTGCACGCTATTGTGCACCGCATCTGAAGAGTTAAACGGGAGAGATCGATACTAATATCGATCTCACCCGGCAGAGCAGGGACGCCCCCAGCTACCTCTGGCAGCTGAGAGCAGGGAGATTTGACGGCTCCCTGCTGTTTACTTTATTCTACAGCAGCGCCGTAGAATTGCGGCGCTGTAGAATAAAGCCCATTAATGACCGCCGTGAAAAAGCTTATCGGCGGTCATTAAGGGGTTAAAGCAAGAGACACTACATAAATTAAACAGTTAATGGCCACTGCTAACATTGACCAGCGTAGTGAAATGTGTACCAGCAAAGAGATAGAGATTAGTTACAATACACAGTTTCAAGGAACCCCGATACCCCTGAATACGCTGCATCTGCAGTGAAACAGTGGGGCGGGGTTGGGCTTTCTTGAAATTGTAACTGCTGACCTCTGATACTGAACCTTGGTCTGAGTGCGGCGTGCTGCAGCCGCTGACACTTTTTGCTGGTACACATTGCACTACGCTGGTCAATGTTAGCAGTGGACATTAACTTTTTAATTTCTATGTAGTGTCTCCTGCTTATAGAGAAATAAATTTTACTTTGCTTATAGTTGTTAAAAAGGGCCTTTTTGACAGCAGGCATCCATTCCTACTGATCGTTAATTTGCCCGTCAACTATTTGGGTCTTACTCTCCATTGTTACTTAGGGTATGTTCAGTGTTTTCAGCCATTTTTCAGGTTGTAAACGTCCCGAAAAACCGGAAGCAGAACACCTCCAAACATCTGTCCATTGATTTCAATGGGAAAAGCTGCATTCTGTCCCGACACAACGTTTTTTTTTCACGGTCGTTTTTCAAAACTGCCATGAAAAAGTGAAGGTCACTTCTTCAGCCGTTTCATAGACTATAGAAAAACAGCCGTTAAAAACCAGGAGCTGTTTTCCCTTGAAACCAGCGCTGTATTTTTAGACTTTATGGTGTGCACATAACCCTTAAACTGGTTAAAATAAAGCACGTGGCGTAAACTTTCAAATTTGTTACATTTAAACCTAGCAGTATTATAGTAATGTAGTATAGTTATAATAGTTGGAATAACTAAATTGACCAACAATACCTTTGTATTGTGTATCAAATTTTGAAGTAATGCAGCCCATCAACTTCACATTTATTTTTTTCTATGTGCGGGCCATTTACCCAGCCAAATTTAAAGGGGTTTTCCAGCTTCTGACCTATCCATCAGATAGGTCATCAGTACATGATCTTTGGTAGTCTGACACCTGGGCCCCACACAGGTCAGCTGGTCTGGTGCCTCCGTGGACCAGACATACAAGCCAGAAGCCCTTCACTCCAGCCACGGAATAACGGCTGAGCTGCAGCTCTGCTCCTATTCAAAGTGAATAGAAGAGCTGCAGCACAGCCACTATGCGATGTACAAAGCCTGCTCCATACATAGCATTGTGCAACATCATCCGGTGACTGCAGGGCACTGGAGCAGCTTATTGGTGCAGGGTCCAGGTGACTGACCCCACACTGATGACATATCCAATCAGAAAGACACCTGGGATAGGCCATCAATATCTGATTGGTCATTGTCTGACTCCACTCCCCTGACTATAAGCCTTTTGAAGCGGCCAGTGCTAGTACGAGCATTGCTTCCCCTTCATTCCCTTTACTGCTAAATGAATCAGACACTTGTAGCGGCGGTTCACAGTATTACAGCATTCTGCCATTCACCTCAATGGGAGAAGGCTTTTATACTGTGAAACATCTATACCAGTGTCAGCGATTCAGGGTGAGCAGTAAAGGAAACTAAGGGGGAAGCAGTGCTTTTAATAAAACTGTTTCAAAACAGCTGATCTGCGTGGGTGCTGGGATTCAGACCCCCACCCATCAGATTGAGGTCCAATCCTGAGAAAAGGCCTATTTTTTGGGACTGGACAACCCCTTTAACAGGTCACACAGCTGTCAGAAGGCCTCCCTCTGAGCCACTACCAAGGAGGGGCTCTTGCAGACTTAGGCTGTCCATGTTTTACTACACTTCATGTCTGGATGGCTGTGCCTTTCCCTGGCATCTGTTTTAAAGGAGCAGATCAATGCAACTCCCATATTAAAAGGGTTATTTCCTCTCTGCATTGGCACATGTGTGTGTGTATAAATATATATATACACACACACGGCTGACGTAAGTAGTAACAAGGACAAGCCCTGCCTGATTCTGCTGAAGCCATTTTAAAAGGAGTCTGACAAGAGATTTTGCACTACCCAACACCACCAGGTAGTAGATTAAGGTAACAAGTTTTATTCTGCTGCAAGAGTATCCGCCAAAAGAGGAAGTGTCCAGCTTCTAGTGCTCCAACCCCTCCCAGTTGATTAACGGCTCTGGTTCTATGACAATGAAGACAAACTAAGCCCTCAATCAACTGGGCTGAGGGATGCAGCACTGGCCCCCTATTGCCATTCAGGGCACCAGCCTGGCCCTTGTTAGACTCCTTATTTAGAGTAGCAGGCATTGTTATGGCTACAGTATGCAGCTGCATTTTAGACTAGTTTTATATTGCCAAATTGTAACAAGTTTCAGGAACGTAGAACTGTGCCCAGTGCACAAAGGGCTAGACATGGTAGATAGGGACCTGAGTGGCCTGCAAAGACCCCTGACCAAACACCTTTGGTATGAATTGGAACATTAGTAGCAAGCCAGACCCTTCGACACCAGTGCCAAGCCTCACAAGCATTTATTCTGTGTAGCAAGTGATGACAGACTAAACAAATACAACTATATATTTTATTACAGTCCAGACAATTATTGCCCTCACATGAGTTAGTATAATGAAGCTTACAGTAGTTTGGAAAGACAACTTGTTATACATAATGTTATCAGCATAACAAGCTTTATCATGAGTTCTTAATTCCACCAACGCACAGCAATTTGTTGAATGCACTCTACATATCGTAATTCATCAATCGCAGGAATCTTCCAGCTAGACCTAAACAAAAAAACAAAAGTTTCAGTACTTGCAAGAATAAAGCAAAAGTCAAGACCACAATGAATGCTGGTCTCAGTCCCATATCCGCAGCTCTCATTCAATCTGTCCACTAATAGTTAGGTCATCACTGACCAGTTAAAGTTCTCCTATAAAGTCAGCCTTTTACTCACCTCTGCAGTCCCTGGGCAGTCAAACCTGCGCACACAAAAAAATATATATGTTTAACATCTGACACTGTAGCAGTGGCTTATTACTAGAGCTATGGCTACATAAGGCTGCTGTTTGCAGGAACTACTAAACAATGGAGTCTTAGTCCTTCAGATCAGTGATCCCCCAACCACTAGGCTGCAGATCATTTGGTACTGGGCTGTGGTATCTGCCCCTGGCAACCTCAGGCAAAAACTACACCAAGCTGGTGCAGTTTTTCTACCAGATTGTCTGCTGTGGAAAGATGCTGAGCATTTAGCCGGCCTGCTACTACTTAGACCAGACCCAGTGTTTTACCCCATGGTGCGGTAGAGATTTAATTGGGTTTACCCTGATAATTAGCAACTGATCGTTCCAGGAAATTTGAGAACATGTCCTGTACAACTATGCTAAACAGAGCTTCTCTAGTTACTAGATTGAGCCTATAGGGCAAGCGTGAAACAAAGACTGCAAGTCAGAGTGGAAAATAATCATCAGTTTTCGCATCTGACGGCACTTCCTATTGCATAGTCTCATCATATTACAGTCTTGTTTGTTGCACCCATGTAGTATAAATAGATTCATATCCCAAAACATACCTAGTCTGGATGGGACTTCGACTTCCGTCCAATAGCCGTGTACATTGTCCCTGGAAAAGTAAAAAGCCCAGGTTAGTTGTGCAGGTGTTTGAGTTACACAAAGCCTCAAGCCACAACCAGGATTTAGTCAGAAAACACTTCTCAACAAAAAATATCTGCCGGTAATTCCAGCTGTTTTGTTTAGATGTCATCATGTATCCCAGTAGAAGGGCAGAGACTTCTAGCAGTGGCAGGCCTAGAGTTTAGTGAGTCTTCGTTAAACAGGACACATCCTGTTGCATAAAATAGCTTTAAAAAAATAAATAAGACTATGAGGCACCCGCATTTCTCATGTCTATGTAGTCAGTGAGGTGCTTTATGGCAGCTGCAATGTTTGGGAGTTCATGGATATTTGACAATTAAAGGGGTATTCACAAAATTATGTAACCCATCCACAGGATGTTATAATTTTATCATGGGGAGGTGGCACCACTGAATTTTCCGATTGCTTGTAACAAGTGTCCCAGACACATGCCTCCGCAGTGCGATTACGGTCTGTCATTCCCATAGACCTTTAGAGTACATAGCTCAGCTGCTGGTCATTCTCAGACTGGCTGGAGCAGTGGGTGCATGCGCCATTCAAGCTCCTCAGTGCATTGAGGAGGATCTGTGGGTGTGAGACCCCTGTTCTAGTAATATGCGGGGGTCCCAGCAATCACTAATACTGTGGATAGGCATTTTAGGAATACCGCTAACTATTAGTGTCTTCTGGAGGAGATGGAGTATAGCCACCTCCGATATATATGGTCACATGTCAAAAGTTGGAATCTACATGCAGCACCTTGATACATCTGCAGACGAGCATACAAACGTTGCTAAGATCTCAAAATAATTAGCCACCTCTAGTGCCAGAGTTCAGCTAGAAGCCTGGCAGACGTTCTTAAACAGAAAAAAAATAAATAAATTTAACTTACCACCTTTCTTACAGGCTACATTGTGCAGGTCACCTGAAAAAAAAAATAAACTAAAGTTATCTTGACAAATTGAGTAATTTATCCAAGTAAATGCCCCTGGTCAGTGCACAAGAAGATATGCTCTGAATAGAACCACAATACAGAGCCCCAGATACCATTGTGCCCATTTCCCCATCACTGTGATCACCACCCAATTACAAAAACAAGCCTAGCAACGTTGTAGTAGCAAAGGTATGCCAGACCACCACCAAAACAACCAACCTGGAATAGGTTTCAGCTCTGACATGTTCACGCTTTGCATTATGAGGCCATCAGAAGTGGATCTTTTAGTGCCACTTCATTTAAAGGTCACTCCTGAGCTTGTCAGCAAAACACCCTGAGCAGCATGGAGAGTGATACATTGCATGCAGTCTTAAGATGTAGTCCTGGGACTGGAGGGTTGCTTTAAGTATGTGTATATGGCGTATTACCTAGTGCCCTCTAGTTGTGCCCCTCTGCAGTGGATCTGCTGTTTTAGGTCCCCCAAGTGCTGTCCCAAAAATGGCTGCTGAAAGTAGTTTCTCAGACCTCAGACTTGACAGAACAGTTCATGTGAGCAGCTCTGGGAAATCTGACCAGAGGGTGTATTAAAATGGCTACAATGCTTCTGAGACAGGGCACTCTGCTCTGGATATGCAGTTTTAGAGGGGGCAGGGCAACTTAAGGGCACTAGGTAATATTACTCCATGTACCCCCACCACATTTATAGTTTCTCCCCCCTTAAGACTGGAGGGTCGCTTTAAGGACCACAGCTGGTACTTAGAGGCTCTGTCACCAGATTTTGCAACCCCTATCTGCTATTGCAGCAGATAGGCGCTGCAATGTAGATTACAGTAACGTTTTTATTTTTAAAAAACGAGCATTTTTGGCCAAGTTATGACCATTTTTGTAATTATGCAAATGAGGCTTGCAAAAGTCCAAGAGGGTGTGTTTAAAAGTAAAAGTCCAAGTGGGCGTGTATTATGTGCGTACATCGGGGCGTTTTTAATACTTTCACTAGCTGGGCGCTCTGAAGAGAAGTAACATCCTCTTCTCTTCAGAACGCCCAGCTTCTGACAGTGCAGATCTGTGACGTCACTCACAGGTCCTGCATCGTGACGGCCACATCGGCACCAGAGGCTACAGTTGATTCTGCAGCAGCATCAGCGTTTGCAGGTAAGTCGATCTTACCTGCAAACACTGATGCTGCTGCAGAATCAACTGTAGACTCTGGTGCCGATGTGGCCGTCACGATGCAGGACCTGTGAGTGACGTCACAGATCTGCACTGTCAGAAGCTGGGCGTTCTGAAGAGAAGAGGATGTTACTTCTCTTCAGAGCGCCCAGCTAGTGAAAGTATTAAAAACGCCCCGATGTACGCACATACACACCCACTTGGACTTTTAAACACACCCTCTTGGACTTTTGCAAAACTCATTTGCATAATTACAAAAATGGTCATAACTTGGCCAAAAATGCTCGTTTTTTAAAAATAAAAACGTTACTGTAATCTACATTGCAGCGCCGATCTGCTGCAATAGCAGATAGGGGTTGCAAAATCTGGTGACAGAGCCTCTTTAAATGAAAAAAAAAAAAAAGTTTGCTGCATGTTATCCATGTAAGGAAAGAGTTCAGTGGGCAGGTGGGCACAACTATGACAATTATACTGGCAGCTGGGAACTATGTATTATGGAGCCAGTCTGAAAACATGAGGAATTTAAGCCCCATAACTGGTGTTCCTTGTATCCTGCAGGGGGTAGTCACGGTTAAAATAGTGTTCTGTTCAAGTAGATTTCCTATCCGTACTCCTAAGGACAGCACTGCTCTATTGTTACAGCCAGCACAGGCTTCAGTCATGGCCTAGTCAGGGGATCTCTAACACCATTCAGGTAAACCAAAAACTTTAGTGACTTGCAGAGCGCCATGACAGACCAAAAACAACATTTTAAGTTTGACTGGAGTGCCAGTCTTCATGGTGGACCTTGCTGGCTTCAGTCCCATATCCGCAGGAGTCATCCAACAGTCTCCAAATGTCAGTCATCACAAACCAGCAAAGCACACCATTTCACCAACTTGTTTTCAATGCAAAAAATTGTAAAAAAGGTCCTTACCCGTCATAACCATAAGTCATTTAGCCATTGGGTACCAATGCTTCTAGAAGCACTCCTGAAATAAAACAAAGATCATAAGATCAGTCATGAGTTCACAAAAACTAAATGGTAATAAACACAAAAGATTTATATGCCCGGCACTACCAACTGCTTAGCCCATTAGACAGGGCATAGTAGTACAATGCAGCTTTGTAGGAGGGTTGAGTGACAGCTTGTGGCACCAGTTACAAACCCCAGCTGTCAAAGCCCCTCCGTTTTTTCTTGCATATTGTTGGAGGTGCTGCTACAATGCTTGCTGCAGCCCATGGTCAACATGCTTCAAAATCTACATATGAAGGACAGGCCAAATGGCACGTACTTCCCCCAAAAGTAATGTGTTGTGGGATAAGTCCTTCACATTGTAGACATCACCTACCCTGTGGTTAGGGGCTACATGATTATTAAGGGTCCAACCGGTAGGACCCCCAGCAAGAACAGAGTCACTCGCAGTGACCTATGAGATGCTTGGGACTTCGAGGGTGTGTCCAGAAGCTCCATCTAAATTAATGGAGCGCCAGAAGCATTTATTATGGAGCTTCCAGACACGCAAGCCAAACAGACCTCAGAAGTCCCAAGCTTCTCACAGAGCACATCGGGGGACTTTGCTAAGGGTCCCATTGGTCAAACCCCTAATCACATGCATCCCCTATCCTAAGGATAGGGCATACATGTGTTTTGTGGGACAACCCCTTTAAGGCTACATGAAAATGATAAATTGTGCACCAAATCCACACAAGTATCTGCAGTGTGGATTTTGCCTGCAGAATTACTGGTGCATTTGATGTGGGAACATAGCCTCACTAGTACAGGCCCTTACTGTAACTATGTTCTTGACCTAAGAAGAGATAAATAAATACCTTAAAGTGGGTCCAAAAAGCTTCTACACATCATATACCCTAAAAAATATAAAGTGAACACAATGAAACCAGCTACAATCAGGAGAAAGATACGCAAGGCCCTGTTCACATCAGTGTTGCCCTTCCGTTCAGGGATTCCATCAGGTTAAAGTTGTTTTGACAATAGCGCAGTCGACTGCTATTGATTTAGTCAAAACTTATCCACAACAGTGACAAACAGAAACCATTAGCAAAGTTTCCATCACCATTGAAATCAATGGTGATGGAACCTGAAGCGAAGGCTTTCGTTTGCCTTTCCGTTGATGAGTTAACCAGACAGAAGCCTCCAACAGAACTCCTCAATGGAAGGGCAACGCTGATGTGAACAGGCCCTAAAGGAACACTAGCCAAAACAGATACACTAATGCCCAAGTATGGGGAGTTAACTACAATGAATCATGCCCTGCACCCATTAAACAACCATGTCAGATTTGCCCAGAGTACTCTTTAAATCGGCTCTGTCACCAGATTATAGGTGCCCTATCTCCTACATATGACCGGCACTGTAATATAGATGTTATTTTATTTTGAAAAACAATCATTTGAGTAATTTTAGATTTATGCTAATTAGTTACTTAATAGACAACTGGGCGTTTACCTTTTGACCAAGTGGGCATTGTACAGAGGTGTCATACACTTCATTCATGCCTGTGATCTAGCAAGATCACGCACTGCTGTCACATACTCCCACATTAACTTTACCAAAGTGTCTTGTGAATAGACACCTCCAGCCAGGATGCAATGTCTATTCACACGCCCGACACGTCGGTAACGTTTGTGAATGACAGAACAGCGTGATCTGCGAGTAAGTCCCACACAAACTTTACCGAAGTTTTGGGATTGTGAATAGAAGTTGCATCCTGGCTGAAGGCACTCTCAAGACACTTTGGTAAAGTGAGTGCGTATGTGACAGCATGATCTCACGAGATTATGCTAATGGAGAGAAGTGCATGACGCTGATTGGTCAGCATTATACACTTCTCGTTACAACGCCCAGTTGGTCATTAAGAAACTCATCAGCATAAATCTAAAATTGCTAAAAATAAATGAATTTGATTTTCAAAATAAAAACCAGTTACCTACATTACAGCGCCAATCAGATTATGTAGGAGATAGGACACTTATAATCAGGTGACAGAGCCTCTGAAGACAGTCAATAGAAGTCAACACCCTTAACCTATTAATTGGTCACATGCTTTTGTGCAAGTAACCTTTGACCTGTGGGGCACCAGTTGCTAACACCCCCCCCCCCCCCAAACACTGAAACAAAGAGGCAGAAGCACTTCTGCTGCAGTGCCCGCCCCTTGGGGTATTTTTTTTGGAGGCAAGGCTAGCTGAAGACACTCATGTCTGAGCCTGTATCTAACCCCATCTTGCCAGGACAAGTAAACCCATCATAACCAGAGTCACCACACAGCTGAGCACTTCTGCTCTTGTGTCAGCAATCGGTGGGAGTCTCAGTACTTCGACCCCCACAGACCAAAACTGCCAACATGTCAGACGTTTAATAGGACAGCTACATTTACAATCACAGTATAAACCATCTTCAGCAGATTTCACACCACTAGCTATATTTACTCTACTGCAGAACATCACATCGGTATCATTGATAGGACTGCCCTGACTGAAGGACGGGAGGGGGCGCCATTCCGGAGACTCGGGAGGGGGCGCCATTCCGGAGACTCGGGAGGGGGTGCCATTCCGGAGACTCGGGAGGGACACGTGTTAGCTCCCATAATGTTGCTATTAGGTACAGAACCTGAACAGCGACCGTCAGGAACTGTCTTTCTGGGCTCATAATGGCCACAACAACCATTAGTCAGGCCGGTCACAGCTTGGATTAGAGCCGCTGCACACAACACTGAGGGAATCACTGAAAACCGCACTTACCGCCATAGCTTCAAAGCCGCGTGTTAAGGAGCAGGGCGCCCACTCTCCACCTGCAATGAAAATCAGCTATTAACATTGTACACAGGGTGCGTCGGGAACAACCGCAGTATTCATACTACTGCTGTATTTCCCCATAAAGTTGCTGATCACCGGCACAGATGAGCCAGAGCAGCGACCGTCGGAAGAAAACCTTCATGTCGGCCTCTGTTTGACCGCGTTAGATACAGAGACCTCTAACCCGGCTTCGATCAGGGCCTGCGCACATGTATAAAACCGATAAATATTCACCTCATCACCGCCATGTGACGCTAAGGGGCCGATCCGTATGGGGACGCGGGTGTAGCAGCAGCCAGCATAAGCGGATGGCCGCAGATTGTACCACACTACACCCTGTCACCGCCATGTCCGAGCAGAAAGAGAATGTTCGCAGCGCGCATCAGCCTTTTGTACAGCTGAAGCCGACACTACGTGCTCTCTGATTGGTTGAGACTTAAGTGGGCGGATCAGAGCAACGCATGATGGGATATAATAGTGTCAGAAGGTTAGGGCGACATGAGAAAGAAATAATCTTTCAAACAATGAACCATATTCACGCGGTACGAATTTGCCATATGCCATTGTTTAGAAAATCCGTGGCAGAAATCCACTGCTGACACTCGGATTTCTGCAGCTGGTAGGCCATGGATCCGCATGCTTTAGTCCCATTTCAGCTCAGAATCTGACAATGATTAATCAATGGTGACACTCTTCCAAGCATGATGCCCCATCAGGTCATGTCTACTGCGCTCAGTGGGCTCTCCGATGACTGCCCAGCATTGCCAGGAGGAGAGTGGGCACTGAGCTTAGACAAATGCTGCATTAGGGTCCCCCGCTGATCAGACATTTATGGCATATCCTAGCAATGTATCATAAATGCAGGGGGCGCTGCTAGAGGACAAGGTATCTTTAATATGGTATGCAATGGAGCATGGCACAATTTTTTTCATAGATTTCACATAGAAACCGTGAAAAAACCTCTTTGTGTCTCTACATATAAAATCGGAAATGCACAGAGGTCCAGTATTGGCGCACAGCAGTCTATGGGCGCCATATTATAGATCAGTACAACACAGGCCTTAACCCCTTTGTGCACCACAACATAATAGCACTTCCTGGGGGGGGTTGTATGGAGTGGGCTTAACCCATGAGTGTCAGCTATGCGGGTGTCAGCTATGTATTATAGCTGACTCCCAGGACTAGCGGCCAGGAACAGCGCAATCGCTGAGTTGTCAAAGGGGGTTGCCCCCTCTTTCTAAACCATTAGATGCCGCGGGCGATCGTGTAATCTAAGGCGTTAGAATGAGGGGGCAGCCCATATCCCCCCCCCCCCTCTGCGACACAATAACAGAAGCCTGTAAAATGACAATATACCTCAATACATTAGTATTGCAGTGTATTGTACTGACGATCGCTGGTTCAAGTCCCCTAGGGGAGCTAATAAGATGTGAAAAAAAAAGTTTAATAAAGTTTTTAGTAGTGAAATAAAAAATAAATAAATATTAAAAGTTCAAAAAATAAAAACTTTTTCCCATTTTTCCTCTAAAGTAATGTAAAAAATAAAACAAAATTGGTATCGCTGAATCTGTAAAAGTCTGAACTATTAGGGTATGTTCACACGGCGGGGGTCCGTAACGGCTGAATTTACGGGGATGTTTCAGCCTGAAAACATCCCCGTAATTTCAGCCGTACCGGCATGTGCAGGCGCTTGAACGCCGCGTCAATTACGGCCGTAATTAGCGCTGCTATTCATTGGAGTCAATGAATAGCGGCTCCAATTACGGCCAAAGAAGTGACAGGTCACTTCTTTGACGCGGGCGTCTATTTGCGCGCCGTCATTTGACAGCGGCGCGTAAATATACGCCTCGTGTGAACAGACAAACGTCTGCCCATTGCTTTCAATGGGCAGATGTTTGTCAGCGCTATTGAGGCGCTATTTTCGGGCGTAATTCGGGGCAAAAACGCCCGATTTACGTCCGTAAATAGGCCGTGTGAACATACCCTTACAATATAACATTATTTAACTCGCACGGTGAATGCTATAAGAAAAAAAATATTTTAAACTCCAGAATCGCTGTTTTTTTTTGGTCACCCCAGCTCTAAAAAATTTTTAAGAAAAGTGATCAAAAAATTGTATGTACCAAAGAATAATACCAATAAAAACTGCAGCTTGTTCCGCAAAAAATATGCCTTCACACCGCTCAATCGACCAAAAGATGTAGAAAAAACTGATGGCTCTCAGAATGTGGTAAAACAAAAAAAAAAATGTTTAACAAATAGTTTTTTCTTTGTAAAAGTTAGTAAAATATAAAAAAAAAACCTTTATAGATTTGGATCACTATAATCGCATTGAGCCGCAGAATAAAGTTAGGCCTCATTCACACGGACGTGTCCGTTTCGCGCATGCAAAAAATGCTGCGTTTTGCACGCGCAAAAGGGTCGTGTGGCATCAGCATATGCTGCGCTGCTGCGTGATTTTCGCGCAGCCAGCATCATTATGACACTCTGGTTTTATGTTTACAAACAGAAAAGCACGAGGTGCTTTGCTGTTTTCATTCATTCTTTTTACTGCTGCTGCGCGAATCACGCGCAGCACCCGGAAGTGCTTCCGTGTGCCATTCGTGGTCTTCACGCACCCATTGACTTCAATGGGTGCGTGCTGCGCGAAACATGGGCAAGTATAGGACATGTCGTGAGTTTTACGCAGTGCACATACGCTGCGTGAAAATCACTGACAGTCTGAACGGCCCCATTCACTAACATAGGTCCGTGCGACGCGCGTGATTTTCGTATAACCGTTCATGTGAATAAGGCCTTAAGTTGTTGTTTTTACTGGATGGTGAAAGCCAAAAAAGAAAAACCTAAAAAACAACACAGGAATCACATGTTTTTCCAATTCCACCCCACAAAGAATTGTGTTTCTGTTTATGATTAAATTATGAAATAATGAAAAAAATTGCAGAATGTTAATGAAGAATTGAATAATTAAATAGTAATAAAAAAAAATAAAAAAAAATATATATATATAATGCAAATTGTTTTAAAAACAATTAATTGCGTGCTCCCTATAAAAGGTGCACACAAAATAACCAACTCATTTCTTTTTCTTCTTCGGTCCTTTGGACAGGTGTATGTGTTCTCCCTCCTCCCTAATAGAGGTGGCCCTGTTCACCCCTTCCCGACGTTTGACATATACTTCTGTCATAGCCGGGTAGGGGGAGTATGGAGCCGGCTCACAGGCTGAGCCTGCTACACACTATGCGGGTGTCGGCTGTATGATACAGCTGACACTTCAGGCCAGATTCACACGAGTGTGCGTTTTGCGCGCGCAAAAAACACGGTGTTTTGCACGCGCAAAAGCTCCGTGTGTCATCAGCATATGATACGTGGCTGCGTGATTTTCGCGCAGCCGCCATCATTATGACACTCTGTTTTTATGTTTGTAAACAGAAAAGCACGTGGTGCTTTTCTGATTTCAATCATAGTTTTTACTGCTGTTGCGCGGATCACGCGCGGTACACGGTAGTGCTTCAGTGTGCTGCGCGTGATTTTCACGCACCCATTGACTTCAATGGGTGCGTGATGCGCGAAAAACGCACAAATATAGGACATGTCGTGAGTTTTACGCAGCGGACACACGCTGCGTGAAAATCACAGACTGTCTGAACGGCCCCATTGACTAACATAGGTCCGTGCGACGCGCGTGAAAATCACGCGCGTAGCACAGACGTATTATACGTTCATCTCAATAAGCCCTCACTGTAACAAGCGGAATCCCTCTAGTTTAATCTCATAGGCCCCATGCACATGAACGTGCTTTTGCGGCTGCAATTCTCCCAAAAATCCACGGGTGGATTGCGGCCCCATTCATTTCAATGGGCCCATGCACAAGACCATGGTTTCCACCTTCTGTGCATGACCCAGGAGCCTGGACCGCAAAAAAGAGTGGGCATGTCTTATTACGGCCGTGTTATGCGGTCCAGGTTCATAGAAAATAATGCACGCGGCCATGTGCACGGACCGCGATTGGCAGGTGACTCGCGGGTGACACTCCGTGGCTGGCTGACCCGAATTTCACGGCCGTGCACATGGCTACGATTGTGTGCATGAGGCCTTAGATGTCGCAGTCAAAATCGCTGGTTCAAGTCCCCTAGCGGGACTTATAAACACAAGTAAAATAAAGTTTTTTTATGTACTTTCACCCTAAGGGCTTATTCAGACGAACGGGATATACGTCAGTGCAAAGCGCGTGATTTTCACGCGTGTCGCACAGACCTATATTAGTCTATGGGGCCGTGCAGACATGTGCGTGATTTTTACTCAGCGTGAGTCCGCTGAAAAAAAGTCACGACATGTCCGTTCTTTGGGCGTTTTTCGCGCATCATGCACCCATTGAAGTCAATGGGTGCGTGAAAACCACGCATGCCCCACGGAAGCACTTCTGTGCGACCAGCGTGATTTGCGCAACAGCTGTGAAAAGGATGAATGAAAACAGAAAAGCACCACGTGCTTTTCTATTTACAAACATCCAAACGGAGTGTCATAATGATGGCGGCTGCACGGGCATCATACGGGGCTGTCACACGGAGCTGTTAAGTGCCTTTTGCGCAGGCAAAACGCTGCGTTTTTTGCGTGCACAAAAACGGCACGCTCGTGTGAATCCAGCCTAAGCCTGAATGCACACGTTGCGTATTATGTGCGGATTTTCCGCTCGTATTTTCATGTGGCAAATCTGCAGCATAATATAGTACCAGCAAAGTAAATAAGATTTCAAGAAATCTCATCTACACGGTGCAGATCCTGTGTTTCCGCCTGCGCATTGTATCTGACTAGTTTTAAAGAAAAATACACTAAAATATGCAGCATAAAACCGCACCTATTTCCACATCAAAATTTAAAGACCACAACAAAAAATGCATCAAATTACCCAACGTGTGCATGTAGCCTAAAGCATTGTAAAAAAAATAAAAATAATAAACATAATTGGTATGGCCCTGTCTGTAAAAGTCTGAATTATTATAATTTAACCCCTTCCCGACATTTGTCGTATGGGAACGGCATGGAAAGCTAGTGCTTCCCGCATTTTGCTGTATCCATACGCCAAATGCTTGGCACCAGCTCAGAAGCTGAACCGGTGCCATCATCGTCATCATCATCATCGCCGGATGTCAGCTGTATCTTAGAGCTGACATCCGGCTTTAATGGTGGGGACCGAAATTAGCTTCGATCCCCGCCATTAACCCCTTAAATGCAGCGCTCAAACGCGATCGCTGCATTTAAGTTGTTTTGCAGCTCAAGCCTAATCGGCTACGTAGGTAGCGCAATGTATTAGAAAAAAAAATCTGACAGTTGGACCTTCAAGTCCCCGAGTGGGACTTAAAAAAAGTGTAAAAAAATAGTGAAAAAAATAAGTTTGAAAACATGATAAAAGTTTCAAGTAATAAAATAAAACACAATCACCCTGTTCCCTTATCAAGTCCTTTATTATTGAAAAAAATAAAATAAACCATACGTATTTGGTATCGCCGCGACCGTAACGACCTGAGGTATAAAAATATTATATTATTTATTGCACGCGGTGAACAGCGTAAAAAAAATGTAAAAAACTATACAAGAGTTTCTGTTTTTTTCAAAATGAAAATGTTGAGCTAAAGCTACGTCTTATTGAAGAAAAAGGATTGTTTTTATTTTCACTGCCCAATTCTAATAAATTCTATGAAACACCTGTGGGGTCAAAATGCTCACTACCCCACTAGATGGATTCCTCAAGGGGTGTGGTTTCCTAAATGGAATCACTTTTTGGGCGTTTTCATTGTTTTGTCCCCGCAGGGGCTTTGTAAATGTGACATGGCCTCCGCAAACCACTCCTGCTAAATTTGAACTCCGAAAGCCAAATGGCACTCCATCCCTTTTAAGCCCTGCCGTGTGTCCAAACAGCCGTTTATGACCACATATGGGGTATTGTTTTACTCGGGAGAAACTGCTTTACAAATTTTGTGGTGCTTTTTCTCCTTTAGTCCTTGTGGAAATCAGAAAAAAAAATCGCTAAACCTACATTTTCTTTGAAAAAACTGTAGATTTTAATTTTCACGGCCTACTTCCAATAATTTCTGTAAAAAACCTGTGCGGTTAAAATGCTCACTATACCACTAGATAATTTCCTTGAGGTGTGTAGTTTCCCAAATGGGGTCACTTTTGGGGGATTTCCACTGTTTTGGCACCGCAAGAGCCCTTCAAACCTGACATGGTGCCTAATATACAGGAGGAACAGGTAGTTTGGATCCAGCGTAGCTGCAACTAAAAAGGAACTTGTTCCAAGTTTAATGAAAGTTGTTTTAAAAGAGGTCAATCGGAGTGATGTCCTCAAGTGCTGGGAGAGAAGTGAGAGGATTGAGGAAGCCTACGCGTTTCAAACGCTAGCTGCGTTCTTAGTCATGGCTGGGATAAACTGACTGACACGTCTGGTGTATTTATGTGTAACGTGTCTTAATTGCATTCCAGGTGTTGGCACTTTCTCTGGACGAGAGCCGGAAGTATGGAGATTCTACGTTCCTAAAACTTCTAGTATACGGTAAGTATGATTGTTATGGACTTTTATTAAGGAATCAAAGGTATAAGGTAGTTTAAACATAGGAGTTCTCTATCACTTTTGATTTTGTGTGTAGGGCGGGAGGAACTGCATAACAGTGTATCAGTTTGTGATTTTTGTCTCCTTGGAGATGGATGTCACTTCCGGTTTGATTTGTGTATTATTGTTTTGCGTTTCAGAGTCATGTGGGTCTGCTGGAACGCAAACCGGAAGTGGTGCCACTCGTAGACGCTGAGGCACAGACATCGCTCTACGCTGTAGCCAGGTTGTGAGTATGTTAGTTTTATTTTGATATATGTTCCTACAAGAATGTATACAAGGAAGTGTCTGTCCGATAGACTCATAATTACGACAGAACTACAATAACATTTTTAGATCTAGTCTTAGAGGGGAAAATAGGGTCAATTATACAAACTAAAACTTTTCGTAAGCCTACTACTGCCAATACAATACTACATGCCAATAGTAACCATTCAAAGAAAACCATCATGGCCATCCCAGTTGGCGAAATGTACAGAGCAAGAAGAAACTGCAGCTCAGAAAAACACTACACAAAAGAACAAAAACAAATACAATCAAGATTAAAAAATAGAGGATACCCAAAATGGTCTCTCAACCGAGCAAATCATATCACCCAAAGAACTTCCAGAGCCGATCTCCTCGAACAGTCTCACAAAAAGAAAAAACTAGACCCTAATATACCAGTTTTAGTATTACAACAAAGTAACCAGTTTAAGGAAATTAAACAAATTATAAACAAATATTTACCTATCCTGACGGAAGACGATGGACTTCGGTCCATTCTACAAGGAGGCTGTAAAATAGTGGCTCGAAAAGCACCCACATTGGGTAACATCCTCTCCCCTTCTCTCTTTGTGTCAGAGGAAAACACAACAACCTGGCTAGAAAGTAAGGGCTTCTACAGATGTGGTCAACACCCCTGTAAAACATACACTCTAGTTCAGCCCACCAAATCTTTTTCAAACTCAAACAACTCTGAAATGTTCAAAATACAAAATTACATCAACTGTAATACTACTTCGGTAGTCTATGCAATTGAATGTACCATATGCAGCTTGAAATATATAGGCTGCACCAGCAGAAAATTCAAAACTCGTATCCTAGAACATCTAGGCTACATAAGGAACCCTAATATTTGTAATATATCAACCGTGGCCAAACACTTTATATCATGTCACAATAGAACAATAAAATCACTAATTTGCTACGCTATAGAAAAAGTACATTCCCCAAAAAGAGGTGGTGATCTACAACACAAAGTCCACCAGAGGGAGGCTTTCTGGATATATAGACTTAACACTAGAGTCCCCAACGGCCTGAACTTAAAAAAGGAACTCATGTTCCATTATTAACCAATAAAAAGCACCATGCTCAGAATGACCCTACAAAATATCCCCCATACTAGATAGGTGTACTATAGATAGTTTCTGACCACCACCAGCCTAAATTTAAACATGGCAACAGATGAAAGATAGTCACCAACTTATCTAGTCACTTGTCCCCCGATCAGCTCAAACCAACTATAATATAATACAACATGATCTCTTCTCAGTGATAGGGTTCAGCCCAAAGTTAATATTGCCACATCTCTATTCTTCCAAACCCTATACCTGGTACACAAATATGTCTTCTACTGTTCATTTCCTCAGGCTACATCAAGAGGCATCTACATATACAAACCACTGATAAAGATATTACCAATTCAGTCTAAATAACTGATCTCCAACTTTTTTAACTTTCACTTTCACTACAACAATAATTAGCAAATAAAATGTATTATTTTCTCAGTCTTTTCCTTGATCCTAAGGACAGTAACATTATCTCTGCTTAGATTTAAGTTTTTAGCTCACAACCCCGTTATTTCCCCATACCGAATACCCATCCCAACGTTTTCTTATTTCTCAATTCCATATGGCTCAACCATCAAAATCTCTAACTGACAATCAATATAAACATACCTATTGCCCAGAAAAAGCAGAAGCATGAGATACTCACAAAATAAATAGGAAAAATATAATTCACATATTAAGAAAAAAATATAAAAATAACTATTAACAAAACACAAGATAATAGAAAGTAAAAATCTAATCCATTCATTATTATTATCATTATTATTATTTTTTCCATTTTTTCTATTCTTTATTGTAGGGGCAATACAGTATATTAGAACCCGTGTCTATTTTTATACACATCTATAAACAATTGCATTTCCAAAGTCATCTATCGGACAGACACTTCCTTGTATACATTCTTGTAGGAACATATATCAAAATAAAACTAACATACTCACAACCTGGCTACAGCGTAGAGCGATGTCTGTGCCTCAGCGTCTACGAGTGGCACCACTTCCGGTTTGCGTTCCAGCAGACCCACATGACTCTGAAACGCAAAACAATAATACACAAATCAAACTGGAAGTGACATCCATCTCCAAGGAGACAAAAATCACAAACTGATACACTGTTATGCAGTTCCTCCCGCCCTACACACAAAATCAAAAGTGATAGAGAACTCCTATGTTTAAACTACCTTATACCTTTGATTCCTTAATAAAAGTCCATAACAATCATACTTACCGTATACTAGAAGTTTTAGGAACGTAGAATCTCCATACTTCCGGCTCTCGTCCAGAGAAAGTGCCAACACCTGGAATGCAATTAAGACACGTTACACATAAATACACCAGACGTGTCAGTCAGTTTATCCCAGCCATGACTAAGAACACAGCTAGCGTTTGAAACGCGTAGGCTTCCTCAATCCTCTCACTTCTCTCCCAGCACTTGAGGACATCACTCCGATTGACCTCTTTTAAAACAACTTTCATTAAACTTGGAACAAGTTCCTTTTTAGTTGCAGCTACGCTGGATCCAAACTACCTGTTCCTCCTGTATCTCACACAACGCGTGCCGACGCGAGGATCCGTGCGGAGACCATAGTACACCAACCTGTACTTACAAGGTGAGCTGGAGGTTCCCCTCCTCTTTTTTCTACATGGTGCCTAATATATATTCTAATAAAAATAAGGCCTCAAAATCCACTAGGTACTCCTTTGCTTCTGAGGCCGGTGCTTCAGTCCAGTTCACTAGGGCCACATGTGGGATATTTATTGAGTTGCATTTTTCTGGTAAAACTTTCTGTGTTACAAAAAAATAGATTAAATTAGAATTTCTGCCAAAAAAAAACAAATTTGTAAATTTCACCTCTACTTTGCTTTAATTCCTGTGAAACGTCTAAAGAGTTAAGACATTTTCTAAATGCTGTTTTGAATACTTTGAGGGGTGCAGTTTTTAAAATGGGGGGACTTATTAGGGGTTTCTAATATATAAGGCCCTCAAAGCCACTTCACAACTGAACTGGCCCCTGAAAAAATAGCCTCTTGAAATTTTCTTGAAAATGTGAGAAATTGTTGCTAAAGTTCTAAGCCTTGTAACATCCTAGAAAAATAAAAGGATGTTCAAAAAACGATGCCAAACTAAAGTAGACATATGGGGGATATTAATTAGCAACAATTTTGTGTGGTATAACTGCCTGTCTTACAAGCAGATACATTTAAATTGAGAAAAATACATATTTTTGCAATTTTTCGCTACAATTTGGTGTTTTTCACAATTAAATACTGAAAGTATCGAGCAAATTTTGCCAATAACATAAAGACCAATGTGTCACGAGAAAACAATCTCAGAATCGCTTGGATAGGTGAAAGCATTCCGATGTTATTACCACACAAAGTGAAACATGTCAGATTTGAAAAATGAGGCTCTGTCAGGAAGGTCAAAAGTGGCTAAAGAGGGAAGGGGTTAACATTATTTAACCTGCACGGTGAACGCAGCAAGAAAAAAAAAAATGTAAAACGCCAGAACCGCTTGTTTTTTTGTTACCTCATCTCCCACAAAAAAAAGAATAAAAAGTGATCAAAAACGCACTTGTACCCTAAAATGGTACCATTAAAAACTACAGCTTGTCACTCAAAAAATAAGCCCTCAAACCACTCAATCGACAGATAAATAAAAGAATAAATCTTGCTAAAAAGTCCCTGCGTCTTATAGTCGGCAGTCAAGGGACCCGGCAGCGCCAGGCCCCCTGACCGCTCCTTACTTAACCCCTTCCCGATCCGTGATGTGCCGGCACATCATGGAGCGGGGAAGGGATGATGTATGGAGCGGGCTAACGCGCTGAGCCCGCTCCATACACTGCAGGTGTCAGCTTCTGACACACTGCTCTAACGGCCAGTAACAGCGATGGCGCTGTTCCTGGCCGTTTAACTAGTTAAATGCTGCGGTCAATAGCGACCACGGCATTTATAGTGGTTTTCCCATAAAGGACATTTATGATATATCCACAGTGGGACATATCTACAGTGGGACCTGCATCTATCTCTAGATTGGGACCCCCTAAACCCCGTTCTACTGCAATGCATGGTCAAATTACGGAAACAGCGTAACTCGCTAAGCTACACAGTTTCCGTAACTCCCATAGAACTGAATAGTAGTTACGGAAACAGCGTAGCATGCTACGCTGCTTCTATAACTGCCATTCACTGCTATGGGTGTTACGGAAAAAGCGTAGCTCAGCGAGTTACGCTGTTTCCGTAACTCATCCATGTATTGCAGTGCATTGTACCAGCGATCTAATGAAATGTGTAAAAAAATAATAATTCAGGAGTGTAAAAAAAATGTAAAAGTAAAAAAAAAAAACATTTTCCCCAAGCACAATGTAAAAATAAAAAAAATCATTAAAAAAAATGGTATCGCTGCGTCTGTAAAAGTCTGAAACTATTACTAATTATAATTATTTGACTCACACAGTGAACGGTGTAAAAAAAAAAAAGTAAAACCCCAGAATCGTTTTCTTTTGCTCACCATAGCGCTAAAAAGAATTAAATAAAAAGTGATAAAAAAAATAGTATTTACCAAAAAAATGGTGCTAATAAAAACTACAGCTCGTCCCGCAAAAAATAAGCCCTCGCACCGCTTAAGTGATGGAAAAATATAAGTAAGGGCCTGTTCACATCAGCGTTGGCTTTCCGTCGGAGGTTTTCCTCGGGTGAACCCCACAACGGAAAGTCAAACTGAAACCACAGCTTCCGTCTCCGTCACCATTGATATCAATGGTGGCGGAAACATTGCTAATGGTTTCCGTTCGTCACTATTCCGGCAGGTTTCCGTTTTAACGACGGAATCAATAACGCAGTCGACTGCGCTATTGATTCCGTCAGAAATGCTTAACGACCAGGCCTATTTTGGCCTTAACCCCTTCCCGCTCCTTGACGTACTATTACGTCATGGCAGCTCTATCGTTCGCGCTCCATGCCGTAATAGTACGTCTTGCAGTTAGAACAGCGGTGCGCGCGCCCGGCGCGTTCATGCGCTGTGATAGCTGCTGTTTCTGACAGCAGGCTATCACGGCATAATGGGACGGGACCATTTACTATGGTCCCGCCTCGCCGATCGCCGCTATTGGCTAGTCAGTGAGTAACTAGCCAATAGCAGCGATCGGTCTCATTCAGCACAGCAGTGCTCGAGCCCGGCGTTCCTGAGCTGTGATAGCTGCTGTTTCTGACAGCATGCTATCACAGCATAATGGGCCGGGACCATTTACTATGGTCCCGCCTCGCCGATCGCCGCTATTGGCTAGTCAGTGAGTAACTAGCCAATAGCAGCGATCATTCTCGTCACTTCCTCTCTCTGACCTCACATCCTGCTGCAACCGCCCTGAACGCCCTGTTGGAGTTAGCGAGGCGTTGAGATCGGTTGTGAGCAGAGAGTCAGAGAGAAAAGAAGTGAAAAAAAGTGAAAAAAAGTTTCTAAAACAACGTTTTTTTTGCTTCCCACCACCCCATCCACTACCCACTCCTGTTCCCTTCCTCTTTGAGTTCTACCCACGTTTTTTGGTCAGTGATCTCCTATCACTGACCACTTTTCAGTCTTCAGGACCACATTTCTTGGTCCCTGGGGATTTTTTTTTCATTTTTTTCTATATAAAACATAAAACAAAAAAAAAAATATAAAAAGAAAAAAAAGAAACAAAAAAAAATAGTTAGTTTAGCCAATTTTGAAAATTTAACTGGTTAGTTTAGTATTAGCCCCTTCCCGCTCCTTGACGTACTATTACGTCATGGCAGCTCTATCGTTCGCGCTCCATGCCGTAATAGTACGTCTTGCAGTTAGAACAGCGGTGCGCGCGCCCGGCGCGTTCATGCGCTGTGATAGCTGCTGTTTCTGACAGCAGGCTATCACGGCATAATGGGACGGGACCATTTACTATGGTCCCGCCTCGCCGATCGCCGCTATTGGCTAGTCAGTGAGTAACTAGCCAATAGCAGCGATCGGTCTCATTCAGCACAGCAGTGCTCGAGCCCGGCGTTCCTGAGCTGTGATAGCTGCTGTTTCTGACAGCATGCTATCACAGCATAATGGGCCGGGACCATTTACTATGGTCCCGCCTCGCCGATCGCCGCTATTGGCTAGTCAGTGAGTAACTAGCCAATAGCAGCGATCGGTCTCATTCAGCACAGCAGTGCTCGAGCCCGGCGTTCCTGAGCTGTGATAGCTGCTGTTTCTGACAGCATGCTATCACAGCATAATGGGCCGGGACCATTTACTATGGTCCCGCCTCGCCGATCGCCGCTATTGGCTAGTCAGTGAGTAACTAGCCAATAGCAGCGATCATTCTCGTCACTTCCTCTCTCTGACCTCACATCCTGCTGCAACCGCCCTGAACGCCCTGTTGGAGTTAGCGAGGCGTTGAGATCGGTTGTGAGCAGAGAGTCAGAGAGAAAAGAAGTGAAAAAAAGTGAAAAAAAGTTTCTAAAACAACGTTTTTTTTGCTTCCCACCACCCCATCCACTACCCACTCCTGTTCCCTTCCTCTTTGAGTTCTACCCACGTTTTTTGGTCAGTGATCTCCTATCACTGACCACTTTTCAGTCTTCAGGACCACATTTCTTGGTCCCTGGGGATTTTTTTTTCATTTTTTTCTATATAAAACATAAAACAAAAAAAAAAATATAAAAAGAAAAAAAAGAAACAAAAAAAAATTGTTAGTTTAGCCAATTTTGAAAATTTAACTGGTTAGTTTAGTATTAGCCCCTTCCCGCTCCTTGACGTACTATTACGTCATGGCAGCTCTATCGTTCGCGCTCCATGCCGTAATAGTACGTCTTGCAGTTAGAACAGCGGTGCGCGCGCCCGGCGCGTTCATGCGCTGTGATAGCTGCTGTTTCTGACAGCAGGCTATCACGGCATAATGGGACGGGACCATTTACTATGGTCCCGCCTCGCCGATCGCCGCTATTGGCTAGTCAGTGAGTAACTAGCCAATAGCAGCGATCGGTCTCATTCAGCACAGCAGTGCTCGAGCCCGGCGTTCCTGAGCTGTGATAGCTGCTGTTTCTGACAGCATGCTATCACAGCATAATGGGCCGGGACCATTTACTATGGTCCCGCCTCGCCGATCGCCGCTATTGGCTAGTCAGTGAGTAACTAGCCAATAGCAGCGATCGGTCTCATTCAGCACAGCAGTGCTCGAGCCCGGCGTTCCTGAGCTGTGATAGCTGCTGTTTCTGACAGCATGCTATCACAGCATAATGGGCCGGGACCATTTACTATGGTCCCGCCTCGCCGATCGCCGCTATTGGCTAGTCAGTGAGTAACTAGCCAATAGCAGCGATCATTCTCGTCACTTCCTCTCTCTGACCTCACATCCTGCTGCAACCGCCCTGAACGCCCTGTTGGAGTTAGCGAGGCGTTGAGATCGGTTGTGAGCAGAGAGTCAGAGAGAAAAGAAGTGAAAAAAAGTGAAAAAAAGTTTCTAAAACAACGGTTTTTTTGCTTCCCACCACCCCATCCACTACCCACTCCTGTTCCCTTCCTCTTTGAGTTCTACCCACGTTTTTTGGTCAGTGATCTCCTATCACTGACCACTTTTCAGTCTTCAGGACCACATTTCTTGGTCCCTGGGGATTTTTTTTTCATTTTTTTCTATATAAAACATAAAACAAAAAAAAAAATATAAAAAGAAAAAAAAGAAACAAAAAAAAATAGTTAGTTTAGCCAATTTTGAAAATTTAACTGGTTAGTTTAGTATTAGGGTTAGTTAGTGTCAGGGAACCGTCAAAAAGCGTAGTTAGGTATAGTGTCAGGGAATTTAGCGTCAGGAATCGGTCACCGTAGATAGGCTTAGCGTTAGGGATCCATCACCGTAGTTAGGTTTAGCGTCAGGGAAGCTCGGAATAATTAGATAGGTTTAGTGTCAGGCACCCGTCACCGTAGTTAGGTTTAGTGTCAGGGAAGCTTGAAATAATCTAGATAGGTTTAGTGTCAGGGAATCGTCGCCGTAGTTAGGTTTAGCGTTAGGGAAGTCCACATAAAATTTAGTTAGGTTTAGTGTTAGGAACCCTCGCCCTAGTTAGCTTTAGTGTCAGGGAAGTCCACTTGCTCTCTAAAAACAAAACACACATTTGTGCTAGTTGTGCTATCCTATTGCTCCCAGTTAGGGATTTATTTTTTTGCAGTATATAAATTTTGTCTTCGCACAACAAGCATGTCCCAACGGACATTTACTGCTGAAGAGGCGTATGCATTTCTGGCCTCCGACACAGACTCGTCGGATGGCGATACAGTATTTTATTTGTCTACCTCCTCATCCAGCGATGAAGAGGAGGGACCCCCTAGGAGACGCCCCAGGACCACCACCATAGTAGAAATCCCTGAGAGAAGTGACCCCACAACAAGTGATACCCCTGAGCGAAGTGACCCCATTTGGACACCCACACCAGACCATTATGAACCCCAAATCCCTGAGTACACGGGCAGCCCAGGCATCAAATTTAACACGGCAGGGTTCAGTGAGATGGACTTTTTCAAGTTCTTCTTCACTGATAACTTTATAGAGCTAATGGTCACCCAGACTAATTTATATGCCCAACAGTATATCACCAAGAACCCCAACTCATTTTATGCCCAATCCCAGAGGTGGACTCCTGTAAACGCAGCAGAGTTGGGCAAGTTCTGGGGACTGCTCTTGAACATGGGGCTTCTAAAAAAGCCATCCATTAGGACCTACTGGAGCACGGACATCCTATACCACACCCCGATGTACCGTATGGCCATGTCCAGGATGCGTTATGAGGCAATACTTCGCTTCCTACATTATGCCGATAATGAGCAGTGCCCACCCCGAGATGACCCCAGTTTTGACCGTTTATATAAACTGAGACCCCTATTAGACCATTTCAGTGCCCGGTTTGCCCAAGCATACACCCCCGAGAAGTGTATTTCCATTGATGAGTCCCTGGTACATTTTAAAGGGAGGCTTCAATCCCGCCAATACCTGCCAAGTAAGAGGGCAAGGTATGGCGTGAAGTTGTATAAGCTGTGCGAGAGTGCATCAGGGTATACATATAAATTCAGGATATATGAAGGGAAGGACAGCAGTATTCAGCCCCCAGAATGCCCCCCCTTACTGGGAATTAACGCAAAAATTGTGTGGGATTTGGTGCACCCACTGCTGGACCAGGGTTACCACCTCTACCTGGATAATTTTTATACCAGCGTCCCGCTCTTCAAGTGCCTCGCTTCCAGAAGGACTGCGGCATGCGGCACTGCTAGAAAAAATCTTAGAGGCCTCCCTAAAACACTGCTTGGGCAAACACTCAGAAGGGGTGAGAGCAGGGCACATTCTAGTAGCAACATATTGTGTGTCAAGTACAAGGACAAGAGAGATGTCCTTGTATTGACAACAATACATGGCCACACCAGTACCCATGTACCTGTACGAGGTACCAGTACAGAGACCCCCAAACCAGATTGCATCCTGGACTACAATAGGTACATGGGAGGGGTGGACTTGTCAGATCAAGTCCTGAAGCCCTACAGCGCTACGCGGAAATCGAGGGTGTGGTATAAGAAGCTGGCCGTGCACATCATACAGATGGCATTGTACAATGCGTACGTGCTACGTCGATGTGCAGGCCAGAGGGGAACTTTCCTGGAATTTCAAGAGGTGGTTATAAAGAACCTAATTTTTGGCGACCAGGAAGGAGGGGCACCCAGTACTTCTGGAAGCGAGGCCACACGCATCGTACCAGGGCAACACTTTCCAGGAGAAGTTCCCCAAACTGGCAAGAAGGGAAAAAGTCAAAAGAGGTGCAAAGTGTGCTATAAGAGGGGGATAAGGAAGGACACAACATACCAATGCGACACGTGTCCCGAAAAACCAGGGCTCTGTATGAAAGATTGTTTTAAAATTTACCATACATCCATTGATTTTTAATTTACCCTGATGCACTCCGCACAGCTTATCCCCCTCATCTTTCCCTTTTGAGCCCTGCCATGTGCCCAAGCAGCAAATAACAGCCACATGTAGGGTATTGCCGTACCCGGGAGAACCCACATTACAATTTATGGGGTGTATGTCTCCGGTGGCACATGCTGGGCACAATATATCGGACACTGAAATGGCATATATGTATAGGAAATTGCAAATCTCACTTTGCACCATCTACTGCGCATTACCTTTTACACAATAACTGTTGGGTCAAAATGCTCACTACACTCTAGATGAATGTCTTAAGGGGTGTAGTTTTTAAAATGGGGTCACTTCTCGGGGGTTTCAACTGTACTGGTACCTCAGGGGTTCTGCCTACATGACTTAGCACCAGAAAAGCTCCAGTAGGCTAAATGGTGGTCCTTCCCTTCTGAGCCCTGTCGTGTGCCCAGGCAGCTAATAACAGCCACATGTAGGGTATTGCCGTACCCGGGAGAACCCACATTACAATTTATGGGGTGTATGTCTCCAGTGGCACATGCTGGGCACAATATATCAGACACTGAAATGGCATATATGCATAGGAAATTGCAAATCTCACTTTGCACCATCTGCTGCGCATTACCTTTTACACAATAACTGTGGGGTCAAAATGCTCACTACACCACTAGATGAATGTCTTAAGGGGTGTAGTTTTTAAAATGGGGTCACTTCTCGGGGGTTTCAACTGTACTGGTACCTCAGGGGTTCTGCCTACATGACTTAGCACCAGAAAAGCTCCAGTAGGCTAAATGGTGGTCCTTCCCTTCTGAGCCCTGTCGTGTGCCCAGGCAGCTAATAACAGCCACATGTAGGGTATTGCCGTACCCGGGAGAACCCACATTACAATTTATGGGGTGTATGTCTCCAGTGGCACATGCTGGGCACAATATATCAGACACTGAAATGGCATATATGCATAGGAAATTGCAAATCTCACTTTGCACCATCTGCTGCGCATTACCTTTTACACAATAACTGTGGGGTCAAAATGCTCACTACACCACTAGATGAATGTCTTAAGGGGTGTAGTTTTTAAAATGGGGTCACTTCTCGGGGGTTTCAACTGTACTGGTACCTCAGGGGTTCTGCCTACATGACTTAGCACCAGAAAAGCTCCAGTAGGCTAAATGGTGGTCCTTCCCTTCTGAGCCCTGTCGTGTGCCCAGGCAGCTAATAACAGCCACATGTAGGGTATTGCCGTACCCGGGAGAACCCACATTACAATTTATGGGGTGTATGTCTCCAGTGGCACATGCTGGGCACAATATATCAGACACTGAAATGGCATATATGCATAGGAAATTGCAAATCTCACTTTGCACCATCTGCTGCGCATTACCTTTTACACAATAACTGTGGGGTCAAAATGCTCACTACACCACTAGATGAATGTCTTAAGGGGTGTAGTTTTTAAAATGGGGTCACTTCTCGGGGGTTTCAACTGTACTGGTACCTCAGGGGTTCTGCCTACATGACTTAGCACCAGAAAAGCTCCAGTAGGCTAAATGGTGGTCCTTCCCTTCTGAGCCCTGTCGTGTGCCCAGGCAGCTAATAACAGCCACATGTAGGGTATTGCCGTACCCGGGAGAACCCACATTACAATTTATGGGGTGTATGTCTCCAGTGGCACATGCTGGGCACAATATATCAGACACTGAAATGGCATATATGCATAGGAAATTGCAAATCTCACTTTGCACCATCTGCTGCGCATTACCTTTTACACAATAACTGTGGGGTCAAAATGCTCACTACACCACTAGATGAATGTCTTAAGGGGTGTAGTTTTTAAAATGGGGTCACTTCTCGGGGGTTTCAACTGTACTGGTACCTCAGGGGTTCTGCCTACATGACTTAGCACCAGAAAAGCTCCAGTAGGCTAAATGGTGGTCCTTCCCTTCTGAGCCCTGTCGTGTGCCCAGGCAGCTAATAACAGCCACATGTAGGGTATTGCCGTACCCGGGAGAACCCACATTACAATTTATGGGGTGTATGTCTCCAGTGGCACATGCTGGGCACAATATATCAGACACTGAAATGGCATATATGCATAGGAAATTGCAAATCTCACTTTGCACCATCTGCTGCGCATTACCTTTTACACAATAACTGTGGGGTCAAAATGCTCACTACACCACTAGATGAATGTCTTAAGGGGTGTAGTTTTTAAAATGGGGTCACTTCTCGGGGGTTTCAACTGTACTGGTACCTCAGGGGTTCTGCCTACATGACTTAGCACCAGAAAAGCTCCAGTAGGCTAAATGGTGGTCCTTCCCTTCTGAGCCCTGTCGTGTGCCCAGGCAGCTAATAACAGCCACATGTAGGGTATTGCCGTACCCGGGAGAACCCACATTACAATTTATGGGGTGTATGTCTCCAGTGGCACATGCTGGGCACAATATATCAGACACTGAAATGGCATATATGCATAGGAAATTGCAAATCTCACTTTGCACCATCTGCTGCGCATTACCTTTTACACAATAACTGTGGGGTCAAAATGCTCACTACACCACTAGATGAATGTCTTAAGGGGTGTAGTTTTTAAAATGGGGTCACTTCTCGGGGGTTTCAACTGTACTGGTACCTCAGGGGTTCTGCCTACATGACTTAGCACCAGAAAAGCTCCAGTAGGCTAAATGGTGGTCCTTCCCTTCTGAGCCCTGTCGTGTGCCCAGGCAGCTAATAACAGCCACATGTAGGGTATTGCCGTACCCGGGAGAACCCACATTACAATTTATGGGGTGTATGTCTCCAGTGGCACATGCTGGGCACAATATATCAGACACTGAAATGGCATATATGCATAGGAAATTGCAAATCTCACTTTGCACCATCTGCTGCGCATTACCTTTTACACAATAACTGTGGGGTCAAAATGCTCACTACACCACTAGATGAATGTCTTAAGGGGTGTAGTTTTTAAAATGGGGTCACTTCTCGGGGGTTTCAACTGTACTGGTACCTCAGGGGTTCTGCCTACATGACTTAGCACCAGAAAAGCTCCAGTAGGCTAAATGGTGGTCCTTCCCTTCTGAGCCCTGTCGTGTGCCCAGGCAGCTAATAACAGCCACATGTAGGGTATTGCCGTACCCGGGAGAACCCACATTACAATTTATGGGGTGTATGTCTCCAGTGGCACATGCTGGGCACAATATATCAGACACTGAAATGGCATATATGCATAGGAAATTGCAAATCTCACTTTGCACCATCTGCTGCGCATTACCTTTTACACAATAACTGTGGGGTCAAAATGCTCACTACACCACTAGATGAATGTCTTAAGGGGTGTAGTTTTTAAAATGGGGTCACTTCTCGGGGGTTTCAACTGTACTGGTACCTCAGGGGTTCTGCCTACATGACTTAGCACCAGAAAAGCTCCAGTAGGCTAAATGGTGGTCCTTCCCTTCTGAGCCCTGTCGTGTGCCCAGGCAGCTAATAACAGCCACATGTAGGGTATTGCCGTACCCGGGAGAACCCACATTACAATTTATGGGGTGTATGTCTCCAGTGGCACATGCTGGGCACAATATATCAGACACTGAAATGGCATATATGCATAGGAAATTGCAAATCTCACTTTGCACCATCTGCTGCGCATTACCTTTTACACAATAACTGTGGGGTCAAAATGCTCACTACACCACTAGATGAATGTCTTAAGGGGTGTAGTTTTTAAAATGGGGTCACTTCTCGGGGGTTTCAACTGTACTGGTACCTCAGGGGTTCTGCCTACATGACTTAGCACCAGAAAAGCTCCAGTAGGCTAAATGGTGGTCCTTCCCTTCTGAGCCCTGTCGTGTGCCCAGGCAGCTAATAACAGCCACATGTAGGGTATTGCCGTACCCGGGAGAACCCACATTACAATTTATGGGGTGTATGTCTCCAGTGGCACATGCTGGGCACAATATATCAGACACTGAAATGGCATATATGCATAGGAAATTGCAAATCTCACTTTGCACCATCTGCTGCGCATTACCTTTTACACAATAACTGTGGGGTCAAAATGCTCACTACACCACTAGATGAATGTCTTAAGGGGTGTAGTTTTTAAAATGGGGTCACTTCTCGGGGGTTTCAACTGTACTGGTACCTCAGGGGTTCTGCCTACATGACTTAGCACCAGAAAAGCTCCAGTAGGCTAAATGGTGGTCCTTCCCTTCTGAGCCCTGTCGTGTGCCCAGGCAGCTAATAACAGCCACATGTAGGGTATTGCCGTACCCGGGAGAACCCACATTACAATTTATGGGGTGTATGTCTCCAGTGGCACATGCTGGGCACAATATATCAGACACTGAAATGGCATATATGCATAGGAAATTGCAAATCTCACTTTGCACCATCTGCTGCGCATTACCTTTTACACAATAACTGTGGGGTCAAAATGCTCACTACACCACTAGATGAATGTCTTAAGGGGTGTAGTTTTTAAAATGGGGTCACTTCTCGGGGGTTTCAACTGTACTGGTACCTCAGGGGTTCTGCCTACATGACTTAGCACCAGAAAAGCTCCAGTAGGCTAAATGGTGGTCCTTCCCTTCTGAGCCCTGTCGTGTGCCCAGGCAGCTAATAACAGCCACATGTAGGGTATTGCCGTACCCGGGAGAACCCACATTACAATTTATGGGGTGTATGTCTCCAGTGGCACATGCTGGGCACAATATATCAGACACTGAAATGGCATATATGCATAGGAAATTGCAAATCTCACTTTGCACCATCTGCTGCGCATTACCTTTTACACAATAACTGTGGGGTCAAAATGCTCACTACACCACTAGATGAATGTCTTAAGGGGTGTAGTTTTTAAAATGGGGTCACTTCTCGGGGGTTTCAACTGTACTGGTACCTCAGGGGTTCTGCCTACATGACTTAGCACCAGAAAAGCTCCAGTAGGCTAAATGGTGGTCCTTCCCTTCTGAGCCCTGTCGTGTGCCCAGGCAGCTAATAACAGCCACATGTAGGGTATTGCCGTACCCGGGAGAACCCACATTACAATTTATGGGGTGTATGTCTCCAGTGGCACATGCTGGGCACAATATATCAGACACTGAAATGGCATATATGCATAGGAAATTGCAAATCTCACTTTGCACCATCTGCTGCGCATTACCTTTTACACAATAACTGTGGGGTCAAAATGCTCACTACACCACTAGATGAATGTCTTAAGGGGTGTAGTTTTTAAAATGGGGTCACTTCTCGGGGGTTTCAACTGTACTGGTACCTCAGGGGTTCTGCCTACATGACTTAGCACCAGAAAAGCTCCAGTAGGCTAAATGGTGGTCCTTCCCTTCTGAGCCCTGTCGTGTGCCCAGGCAGCTAATAACAGCCACATGTAGGGTATTGCCGTACCCGGGAGAACCCACATTACAATTTATGGGGTGTATGTCTCCAGTGGCACATGCTGGGCACAATATATCAGACACTGAAATGGCATATATGCATAGGAAATTGCAAATCTCACTTTGCACCATCTGCTGCGCATTACCTTTTACACAATAACTGTGGGGTCAAAATGCTCACTACACCACTAGATGAATGTCTTAAGGGGTGTAGTTTTTAAAATGGGGTCACTTCTCGGGGGTTTTAACTGTACTGGTACCTCAGGGGCTTCTGCATACATGACTTAGCACAAGAAAAGCTCCAGTAGGCCAAATGGTGGTCCTTTCCTTCTGAGTCCTGCCATGGGCCCAAACATCAGTTTATCACCACAAATGGGGTATTGCCGCACTCAGGACAAATTGGGCAACAAAATGGGGTGTTTTATTCCTTGTGAAAATAAGAAATTTTGAACAAAAATTACATCTTAATGGAAAAAAATATCATTTTTTTAATTCACAGCCCAATTCAAATAGGTGCTGTGAAAAAACGGTGTGGTCAAAATGATAACAACAACCATAAATGAATTCCTTGAGGGGTCTAGTTTCCAAAATGGGGTCACTTCTGGTGGGTTTCCATTGCTTTCATACCTCAACACCTCTTCAAACCTGGCATGCTGCCTAAAATATATTCTAATAAAAAAGAGGCCTCAAAATGCACTAGGTGCTCCTTTGTTTCTGAGGCTTGTGTTTTATTCCACGAGCGCACTAGAGCCACATGTGGGACATTTCTAAAAACTGCAGAATCTGGACAATACATATTTAGTAGTATTTCTCTGGTAAAATCTTCTGTGTTACAGAAAAAAATGGAATAATATTGAAATTCAGCAAGAAAAATGAAATTTGCAAATTTCACCTCCACATTGCTTTAATTCCTGTGAAATGCCTGAAGGGTTAAAAAACTTTCTAAATGCTGTTTTGAATACTTTGAGGGGTCTAGTTTTTAAAATGGGGTGTTTTATGGGGGTTTCTAATACATAGGCCCCTCAAAGCCACTTCAGAACTCAAGAGGTACCTTAAAAAAAAGGCTTTTGAAATTTTCTTAAAAATATGAGAAATTGCTGTTTATGTTCTAAGCCTTGTAACGTCCAAGAAAAATAAAAGAATGTTAAAAAAACGATGCCAATCTAAAGTAGACATATGGGAAATGTGAACTAGTAACTATTTTGGGTGGTATAACCGTCTGTTTTACAAGCAGATGCATTTAAATTCTGAAAAATGCAATTTTTTCAAAATTTTCTCTAAATTTTGCAATTTTTCACCAATAAACACTGAATATATCGACCAAATTTTACCACGAACATGAAGCCCAAAGTGTCACGAGAAAACAATCTCAGAATCGCTTGGATAGGTTTAAGCATTCCGACGTTATTACCACATAAAGTGAAATATGTCAGATTTGAAAAATGGGCTCTGAGCCTTAAGGCCCAAACTAGGCTGCGTCCTTAAGGGGTTAATGACCAAGCATTCTTTTTTTATTTTTCTCATCTTCACATTCCAAGAGTTAAAACTTTTTTATTTTTCCATCGACATAGCAGTACAAGGGCTTATTTTTTGCGGGACGAGTTGTATTTTTCAATGACACCATTTTTGGGTGCATGTATTATATTGATTAACTTTTATAAACTTTTTTTGTGGAGGAAATTGAAAAAAAAACACTATCCCAGCATTGATTTTCACATTTTAATTTTACGCCGTTCACTATGTGGCATAAATAACATGTTACCTTTATTCTATGGGTTGGTACGATTACAGCTATACCACATATGTATAGGTTTTTTACGTTTGCACAAAAAAATTTTTTTTTAAATAAAAACAATACATTTTTGCATCACCACATTCCAAGAGCCGTCACTTTATTATTTTTCTATTGATATAAAAATATGAGGGCTTGTATTTTTGCGGGACGAGGTGTAGTTTTCATCGCTACTATTTTGGGGTACATGGGACTTATTGATTAACTGTTATTAGATTTTTTTGGGTGGGAATGAAGAAAAAAAGTGATTGTGTTAACTTTAATTTTCGTGTCGTTACAAATGCGGTGTTACCATTTATGTGTACTTTTTTCGTTTTACTTACACTTTTATTAACTAAAACCACTTTTTATGGGAAAAATCTTTTTATTTTATTTTTACTGTTCACCTTATTTTTATTATTTCAAAAACAGTTTTGAACTTTTTTTTTTAAGTCCCACTAGGGGACTTAACCCTGCGATCTTCTGATCGGTTATATAATGTTTTGGTACACTTAGTATACCTAAGCATTATTGCCTGTCAGTGAAATAGGCTGTCGGCCTGATAGGCATACAGCCAGGGCAGGCCTGGGGGCCTCTGTTAGGCACCAGCTGCCATGGCAACCAGTCGGCGGCCGACGATCGCGTTCGGGGGCCGCCGATGGGTAACAGAGGGAGCCCCCTTCTTCTGTCAAAAGATTTAAATGCTGAGGTCGCTATTTAAGGGGTTAAACTGCTGAGATTGAAGGTTTCTTCAATCCCAGCCGTTGCAGTAGTAGCTGTCAGTCACAGCCGGGGTCCCGTGGTGATCGTGCTTCTGTGCCCACGCGATCACGTACATACATGTCATAATGCGGGAAGGTGACACTTTCCATGACGTGCATGTACATGAAATGCGGGAAGGGGTTAAACAGATTCCTGTGACGTATGCCATACAATGACATACCTCACCCATAGGTTCCCTGTTTAAAATAAATGTATATTGTGCAGTACTTTTTTTTCTGGATTCCATACCTAACGGAAAAAAAAGGATACTGACGTATATCAGCCTGACAGAGGCCAAAAGTACATTATTTTGGCCTCTGTAAGTCTAATGGAGCATACACACTATGGCATCATTTACACGAGCGTAATATACGCGCGTGCGACGCGCGTGCTTTTCACGCGTGTCGTACGCATCTATATTAGTCTATGGGGCAGTGCAGACAGTGCGTGAATTTTGCGCAGTGCGAGTGCGTTGCGTAAAACTCACGACATGTCCTATCTTTGTGCGCTGTTCGCGCATCACGCACCCATTGAAGTCAATGGGTGCGTGAAAACCACGCATGTAACACGGAAGCACTTCAGTGCGAACTCCGTGATTCGTGCAACAGCTGTCAAACTCTGAATGTAAACAGAAAAGCACCACGTGCTTTTCTGTTTACAAATATTCAAACGGAGTGTCATAATGATGGCGGCTGCGAGAAAATCTCGCAGCCGCGCATCATACACTGATGACACACGGAGCTGTTAAGTGTCTTTTGCGCACGCAAAACGCAGTGTTTTTTGCGTGCGCAAAACGCACACGCTCGTGTAAACCAGGCCTAAATGTAGGGCAAAAATGTGATGTGGTTAGTGCCTACTTGATAAAAAAAAATATATATATATTGCTCAGACACCCACCTTATATATATATATATAAAAATTTCAATGCACAATTCATAAATATAATGGAGGTGTAAAGGATCTGCCAGGCACAACTTCTGTGTATACGCCCATGGGTAATCAGTCTGCACCTGGTTCTATGTCTCTGAGACTGACTCCATCTTCCACCACTCAGGATGGCAGGCTTAGGAGTGGGAGAGCCTATTGCAGCCTGGCCAGACGGAGCTAGCTCCCGCCCTCTGTCTATTTATACCTGCCTTTCCTGTTCCTCCTTTGCTTGTGATTCTTCTCGTGTGGTTTCCTGGCCTTGCTGCAGCTCCTAGCTATTTGACCTTTCTTCATACTGACCCCGGCTTACTGACTACTCTCCTGCTCTGCGTTTGGTACCTCGTACATTCCTGGTTTGACTCGGCTCGTTCACCTCTCTTGTTGCTCACGGTGTTTCCGTGGGCAACTGCCCCATTTCCCTTTGCTTGTGTCCCCTTGTCTGTTTGTCTGTCGTGCACCTACTGAGCGTAGGGACCGTCGCCCAGTTGTACCCCGTCGCCTAGGGCGGGTCGTTGCAAGTAGGCAGGGACCGAGTGGTGGGTAGATTAGGGCTCACTGTCTGTTTCCCTACCCCCCTGTCATTACAGGAGGGGTATGTACAGTTTTTATAAATGAAACCAGGACCAGCCCCAAGTTTATGTGGGCCCTTGGGCAACACAGACTTAGTAGGCCCCTTTGCGGGGGAACTCACTTACAGCTGCAGGAAAACGGCGGTTTGTGCCCCCATATAAAAGTTAGGCCTCCAGTTTGTGCCCCCATACACAGTGCCCTCTGTAGATAATGCCACACAGCGCCCTGTGGATAATGCCACACCCGGCCCCCTGTAGATTATACCACACCCAGCCCCCTGTAGATAAGGCCACACACTTCCCTCTGTAGATAACGCCACCCACTGCCCCCTGTAGATATTACCACACACTGCTCCCTGTAGATATTGCCACATACGGTCCCTGTAGATATTGCCACACACTTTTCCCTGTAGATATTGCAACACACTGCTCCCTGTAGATATTGCCACACACGGCTCCCTGTAGATATTGCCACACACAGCCCCCTGTAGCTAGTGCCACACCCCCCTGTAGATAAAGCAACACACACCTCCTTGTAAATAGTGCCACACACAACCCTCCCTGTAGATAGCATCATTGGTGCTCCCTCTAACATCAGAATCCCCGGCCAGAGCATTGCCGAACGCTCTGGCCGGGGATTTCGGTCCCAGAGGAGCACTTGACGTCACAGTCCATATATGGACAGTGATGTTAGGGGCTCCTCATGAAGCAGAATCCCCAGTAAGAGTGCCGGCAACGCTCTGGCCAGGGATGCTGCTCCTGGAGAAGCAATGACGGCAGCATAAGGAAGCACAGGGCGGCTGAGTGAACTCGAAAGGTCAGCGGGTGCTGATGCCGGCCCTGGGTCTGAGCATCTGACTAACTGCTGAAGGCTCTATGGGGAAGAAGTATACTGCAAGTGTGGGGTCTGACTGACTGCTGAGGGCCCTGAGCACTGAGCAGTCATAAATGCTCAGACACCCACCTTGCAGATAATCCCCCCATAGTGCCCTTTGCAGTGAGTGAGATGCTTAGACCCCCTCCCTTGCAAACAGCCAAAATCTCCTTTTGCAAACAACCAAACTCCCCCCTTGCAAACAGCCAAACCCCCCTCTTGCTAACAGCCAAAATCCCCCTTGCTAACAGCCAACCTCCCCTTGCTAACAGCCAAACCCCCTCCTTCCTAACAGCCAACCCCCTCCACTTGCTAACAGCCAAAATCCCCCCTAATTTCTAGCATCGGCCAGCGATTGCTTTTTTAAGTTAATAAGGGGCAGGGGGGGCAGAAGGCTGAGTGCAGTGAGCGGTGCTCAGTTGTTTTAAGGCAGCGCTCACCGCAGTCTCAGCCCGGCTGCCTCTCCTCAGTGTCTTCTCTCTGGCACTCCTGCTCTGCTCTGGCGGTGCGGGCAGCGTCAGGGGAGAGGAGGGGCGTGTTCTAGCAGATGTGCCTATCGCCGCACGTCTGCTGGATTAGAGATCCTAAAGGAATAGCACGGCTGCGGTGGGGGTAGGGTAGGGAAAAATATGGGGGGGACCAATATTTTACTGGGGGACCGGCCCGGGGTGGGGGCATATGCCCCCCGGCCCAGCCCACCCCTGGACACCCCCGGGGAAGCCAGGACAGCAGCCATGAGGAAAGCCATGACGGCAGCGTCAGCACCCGGCAGCCGAGTGGGTCCCCCCGAGGGTAGTGGGCCCCGGCACTTGCTCGGGTTCGCCGGGTGCTGAGGCCGCCCCTGAATGAAACAAAAAATAAAATTTTGGGATGCCAAAACTATTAGCATATACATCATTGTGCCACATTGCTCTGGATTTTTCAGAGATTTAACATAATTTATTGTGAGATGTAAAAGCCGCATGCTAATACATTTAGATTTATTATGGATTTTTAAAGGGTTCTGTTAGGGTTTATGCCCTCAAAGTTTGCATTTCAGTCCACAATATGGAACTGTATAGCAGTTAGTACGGTTGGATACTGAGTGCTTTATATTGCAATGTGTTCACCCCTGCAAGCAGCTTTAAGAATATGGTCCCATAAACGGCATCAGGAATGCAAACTGCCAGGGAAAGCCCAGTGCAGATTTCAGATAAAAAATATGCATAATTGGGAATGTAGCAAAAATAAGAACTCAACTAGGGTGTTAATGTGCTCCAAGAGTCACAAACTACATCTTATATTTCCCTTTCTAACCACCTACAGAAGGCTAGACAGATAGATACGCCAGATTGTTGGAGTGGTTTGTGCCAAATTCATTAAAAGGTCTGAGGGGCAGAAAAAAACCGAAAACATGGGCCATGCAACGCTATTTTCAGGCTTTCTTTTCGGCGATCACACCAACTTTTCTTGTCACTTTACAAATTGGCAAGTGACGACAAAAGTCTTAAATTGTACCGGAAATTTATTGCATGTTTTTTGCTGCAGTAAATGTGGGCCAATAACTATAGTCTATATGTCCCTCAGATACCTTTAAAGGGAATGTGTCGCTAGAAAAATTTTTTTTTTTAGTTAAACAGATAGTGTATAAGTGATTAAACATTGTTCTAATTTTTTTAATTTTTTCACGAGTCAGGAAATATTATAAATTATATTCTAATTTATAAAATTTCCCAGTGCTGGTCACTAGATGGAGCAATTCCCAAAATTGCAGCATTGGCATATGGTAAAGCAACCACATTGCTTTATGCTGCAAAATTTGAGAAAACTCACTCGCTCTAGTGAGCTCACAGAATCCCCCCTCCCTTATCCTGGCTAGTGCCAGGAGAAAGGAGGGGATTGAACGGTCAAACCTCCTACACTGTGTGTCGCCATTTTTTAAGCTAACACACAGTGTAGTAGGTTTATATACAGTAGTACACACACAGTAAAACACGTACATACACAGACCTAACTTACCTGCTCCTGCCGCCGCCGCTCCCTCCGGTCCGTCCGCTCCGTCTGTTCCCTCCGCTCCAAGTGCACAAGTCCGGAAGCCGCGACCGGAAGTAGTAATCTTACTGTCCGGCCGCGGCTTCCGGTCCACAAGAAAATGGCGCCAGACGTCGCTCGGCCGAAGACCTTCAATTTGGACTGTGTGGGAGCGGCGCATGCGCCGTTCCCACACAGACGGCGTACAGCATAGTGGATGGAACGGGCCTCGTTCGCATTCACTATGGGACTGTATGTGCCGTATTCCATATCTGTATGTGTCGTTAATCGACACATACAGAGATGAAAAAAAAAATGGCAGCCCCCATAGACAAGAAAAAGTTAAAAAATCAAAAAACTTAAAACACAAACACACAAATAAATAAAACATTTTTTAATAAAACACTAAAAGCAAATTGATATAAAAATTTTTTTTTTCGTGACACTGGTCCTTTAAAGGCTATGTACACCTATGAAACAGTTTTGTTTTTTAAATAAAAATGTCTATGTTTTGTCTGTTCATAACTTAGATGTAATCGATAACAGGTGGATCCTGAGTATCAGAGGCACGCCAGACCCACTGACACTGAACCCGTCAGTGCCGCTGACCGGACCGATACAGGTTTCAGCGCTGGATACAGCTGCTCAGTATACAGGATACAAAGCAGCTGTATTTCAAAAAGTAACTAAAACTAAGTATTTGAAAGCTGCACCAATCACACTGATAGCCAAAAAAACTATTTCAAAGGTGTACATAGCCTTTAAATTAATCTCTACCTTTTAACACTGCCTTTTAATTTTTAGGTCTGTGCTGATTAATATATCTTAATACAGCTCCATTGTTCTTATACAGAGCTCCAAACCCTAGGAATTATCATAGAATTGAAATGATAAAATTCTGACTGCCAGCAGCTGCCACTAGGGAGAGATTATGATAAAGGAATTATTAAAGGCTATGGACGCCTTTGCAGTGACTTTATTTCTCTCAATGTTAGAGATAGCATCAGGGTGGGGGTTGTAAATGGCCAATCAATGTGTGGAGGGGGAGGGAAGCATCCAAGTCTTCAGTGAGGCAATAACACATGGGCTGTCAGTATCAGAGTAAATATAGGGAGGAGAGCAAGGTGGTCTGCAGGGGGAGAAGGAAGATCACACAGGCTGAGTGTAGAAAGAGGAGCGCCCATGGCATCATCAGTGTCTGTAAGCACATGGGAGAAGAAATTCCTCATGGGTTGTAGAAAAAGCAAGCAGAACAACAATATAGCTGTGTTGATACTTGAGAGATAGTGAAGACAGTAGCATCCTGGATTCACAGCTCTCAATTCCAGCATGTATCACTGAGACACGTCCATATGAGAAAAGTCTGAAACTAGGAACAGGTTGTAAACTGCATATCAGGGGGTCTGAGTACATATGAAGGAATGGAGATTGCAGCCTAAAACTAAATGCAACTTTTTAAAAAAAATAAAACTCCAGGTTACCACTAACATCTGGAAAAATTATTTTTCCTATGTCAAAGATGTCCACAGCCTTTAAGTAATTTGCAGTAAGCTCCCTATAGTGGTTTTAAATAATTAAACTATGGTTTGCTAGATTTCGAGTTCTGTATCAGCAAACCGGCGCTCTGAACCCTATAAAGTTATATTATAAAAATAATCAATGCATAATTTAATACCTATTCAGATTTTTTTTTAAATAGTCTTTATGAGTAGTCATTCACTTTAAAGTCAAAACAGAGAATGAAATTGTGGAAGAACATCACTACAGGAATAAGAATGCATGTGCAAAAATGTTATCTCAAGGGCAGTTTTAAAGGAGAAACTCTAGGCATTTCTAGGGCTCCAGTGATGACTGCTTTTCCTGTGGTATGTTGCCTACACCATATTTACATAATCAAGACATTCATGCATTGAAACCCTAGCAGGACTTACCTTTGACCTGTTCATTTAGGGTTGTGGAGGAAGTCATGGCTCAAAATATATTAGACTAAAATTTAGACGAGTGTTCCAAATTATCCAGATCCTAAGCAAGAGATTTTATATTGATATATATTAGAGAAGTAGACACACAGACATTGCTTGTATGCTCAAAAATGCTCCTCTAAGGTTTATTGCCAAATTTAATTACAATAATATCATTCAAAAGGGGTGTAGGCTTGAGGTTAACCAATCAGAGGCAATGTGACAATAACACTGATTCAGCCAATAGCATACAATGAGAATATTGCATATTGAGCCAATCACAGACATACAATACATTTCAAATGTATAACTACAATTCTTCATTAGATGCTTACCTCACTTAACACCTGGTCTATTTCTCTTGTCAAACATACAATAAATTGTTCTTCTAGATGTGTGGGAGTTTTGGGAGTTATATTCACATATAAAATGTGAATGCTGGGATAAAGGAAAATAGTTGTAAATGTGATGACTTTATGTCTGGGCATTCAGCCAGAATGTTAATTGCAAGGTTACAGGAGAAACATTCAAAGATTACATATATTTCTGAAATAGACGGCGGGGGACGGGGGGCGGGGGGTGGGGTTCATTACAGGTGGAATGGAATCCAGCCTGCTTGATAATTCACAATGTAATTTAATAGAGAGAATATAAGCAAATTGACCATCCATCACAGGGTGTAACTGTATTTGTCAGGATGGTAAACTGGGACACATAAAAATCCACTTTACATGTGAAGTCACTCACAGAAGTGGACGACAACAGGGAGAAGCCAAATCATTATTGACCTAATCTGTGCAATGTAGCTTCTTATGTGTAGGCAAGTTATATTAGAGCGTACCTAACTTTTTCAGGGGACTTTTCGGAATAAGCTGTAATATGTGTGTACATGAGGAATAATACTATTTCTGGCAACTACATGACTTGTATGTGGCATTACTTTGCAGTTTTCCCCTCTGCAGGTTCTTTCTCTAATTCTCAGTGATCTCAAAGCTAGTGGACGGATCCTAATGGCTATCATGTCTTCTATACACAGCACACATAGAAGAGGAGAATCTTGCTCTCCAAAATTTTTAAGCAGTTGTGAAAAAATGTTGCAAAGTTAGAATGCTTTCAAAAATAGAAGTGTTAAAAAGTTTGTTTTTATCAATTAAGAAAATGCAAAGTGAATGACCAGAAGAGAAATCAAAATCAATGTGACCGCCCTTTGCCTTGAAAACAGCATTAATTCTTCTAGGTACATTTGCACAGAGTTTTTGGAGGAACTCGGCAGAGAGGTTATTCCAAACATCTTGGAGAACTAATGTAGGCTTCCTCAAATCCTTCCATCTCTCCATGTAATCCCAGACAGACTCAATGATGTTAAGATCAGGGCTCTATGGGGGACATATCATAATTTTCTGAGCGCCTTGTTCTTCTTTACGCTGAAGATAGTTCTTAATGACATTGGCTGTATGTTTGGGGTTGTAGTCCTGCTGCAGATTAAATTTGGAGCCAATCAGATGCCTCCCTGATGGTATTGCATGGTGGATAAGTATCTGCCTGTATTTCTTAGCATTGAGGACTGTCACGATCTGTGGGTATGTGGACCCACTAGGCCGCACCACTGTAGCGGAGTAGCAGCTGGTCAAACACCAGTGTACCAAGTCTATACAAAGTCCAAGCACAAGGATACCTGCAATAGTCCAGAAAGTAGCAGCAGCTTAGGCACAGATGGTACTTTCAAGACAAGTGATGCAAAACGTGGCAGGATGTACCAAGCGTGACAGATGACACCAGACGTGATGTAAGACAGCAGGCGTAGCAGACGCCACAACACAACTCCAACACTAGAGAGGGCGCAGGAACAAATACAGCACGGGATACAGGTAGCAGGGCACGGGAACACTGGGAACAGGATACGACTAAGGGACATTTGCAAGACTAACAGCAATACAAACAAAGCTCAGGCAAGGAATGAAAGGGCAGGGCCCTACTTATAGTCCAGGGTGATCTGGGAATAATTACTTAATTGTTTAAATGTGCGCGCACCAGCCCTTTAAGGCCGGGAATGAGCTCGTGCACGCACCCTAGTGGTCACTGCAGGGCAGGACGGCCGCATGTGCTGGCGTCTCCATGAGGAAGACGTTGGCAGGATGAGAGGGGCCTTTACAGTAGCAGGCCTTATGCGCCCTCTTCTTGGGTCCAGAGCGAGAGAGGAATTTCTTAATGAGGGTTGGGGTATTAAAATTTCTTCTGGCTCCCAGGACCTCTCCTCAGGACAAAACCCTCTCCAATCCACTAAATAGAAAGTCCTTCCTCCTACCCTCTTGCAGTCCAGGATTTTCTTTACTTCGAACACATCGGAAGAACGGCTGAGAGCAACCACAGGACTAGGGGTTTTACTGTAGCGGTTCAGTACCACAGGTTTCAGGAGGGACACATGAAAGGAGTTGGGGATTTTGAGGGTAGGAGGCAGCCGAAGCTTATAGGAGACAGGGTTTAATCTGTCGTAGGATCTCAAAAGGACAGAGGAACCTGGGAGCAAATTTGTACGAAGGAACCTTCACGCAAATATTTCTTCAGGACAGCCAGACTTTGGTACCCGGAAGAAACTAAGACGGCTCTCTTCTTCTTGTATCCGCTTTTCGCTTCATGCGATCGACTGCCAGCAGAATAGAGGACCGGGTCTGCTGCCAGATTTGTAGAAAGTCCCCAAATGCAGAGTCAGCTGCGAGTACCTGATATGTAGCCGAAACAGGAAGAGGGATTCGTAGATGTTCACCGTAGATAATGTAGAACGGTGTGGAAGTAGTGGACTCACTTGTGTGGCTGTTATATGAGAACTCAGCCATGGAAGAAGCTGTACCCAGTCATCATGCTGCATGGAAATGAAGTGACGAAGATAATTCTCCATGATCTGGTTAATCCTCTCGACTTGACCATTGGACTGGGGATGGTAGGCTAAGGAGGGAAAGTCCAATTTCACATCCAGAAGTTTACAGAGGGTTCTCCAGAATTTTGAGGTGAACTGAAACCCCCGATCAGACACGATATGAAGGGGCAAGCCATGCAAGCGGAAGATGTGCTGGATGAAGAGCTTTGCCAGTCGAGGAGAAGTTAGGCCGGTCAGTGGGATAATATGTGCCATCAACGACAACCGGTGTTAGAAGCACACACAGTGCAGGAAGTGACAAAGTCCACAATATCTTTCGGCAGGGTGGGCCACCAGAAATGACGAGCTATCAGGTTTCGAGTCTTACGCACACAAGCATGCCCAGCCAGTTTGGAGCTGTGTCCCCAGCAAAGAATTCTTCTCCTGTCTGCCAACCGCACAAAAGTCCTCCCCGGAGGGATGTCTCTAACTTTAAGGGGATTGCCAGTGACAATGCAGGATACATGATACATTGAGGGGTGTCCACATTGTCCTCTATTTCAAACTACCTAGACAGGGCATCGGCCCTCACTTTTTGCCAGTGGGACGGTAGTGGAGCACAAATTGAAAACGGGTGAAGAACAGCGACCACCTGTGTTGACGGGGGTTTAGCCGTTAAACCAACTGGAGATAGGTAAGGTTCTTGTGGTAAATGTATATCAGGAGTAATGTCCGTGGCTGCGGGCCGTCAGCTCCAACCTCCCCCTGATAGCCTCAGGAGACGCCAGTGCTCGCGTCCACTCACCTCAGCCGAATCCCGCTCTTAAAGGGGCAGCGCGCACCGGACATTCTGACGACCTTTGACCCATGAGTACCCTGGACTATAAGAGGGGTCCAGCCCCCTGCTTCTATGCCTGAGCGTTGTTGTTCCCTATAGTTTGTCTATGTGATGGCCTCCTAGTGTGTTCCTGTACCTGTTCCAGTTCCTGTTCCTCTACCTGTTCCTTGCATTTCCATACCACCCTGGTCTAGCACTGTGTTGTGCCAAAGTCGTGTCGTGCTGTATTCCACGTCTGACCTGCTTCACCTCGCCTGACGTCTACCTGCTGCCTAGTCCAAGCCGATCCTGCCTTGCCACTGTCCGAGCTGCCACAGGTACCCTATACGAACTATAGACATTGTCCTGCACCTTGTTGGCCAGCTGCCTTACCGCCAAGGCGGTACGGCCCAGTGGGTCCACAGACCCTTCGTGACAGTACGCTCAGGCAATGGACCCCGCTGGCCGATTCAAGACTATGACGACGTCACAGGAGATGCGAGCGGATATGCTGGACCTCCGGTCTCAAAAGGACCAACTCCTCCAGACGTTGAACATTCTTGCACGTCGGCAGGAGGCACAAGCTGCTGTTCCCCCACTACACCTCCTGCCAATGTTGATCCTCAGACTAAACCTCGTGGCAGTATTGACCCACATGTTTCTTTGCCCCTTCCTGACCGCTATGATGGAGAAGCAAGTACCTGTCGTGGTTTTCTTAATCAATGCCAGATCCACTTCTTTCTGTATGCTAGGACATTTTCATCTGATGGCGCCAGGGTCACTTTCATCATCTCTCTCCTCACTAGAAAGGCTCTTGCATGGGCGAACCCTATCTGGGAGATACAGGGACCAGAGACCCGTGACTTCCCTGCCTTCCTTCGGACTTTTAGCATGGTGTTTGTGGAGCCTGGACGGGTCTCATCTGCAGCGGCCTCTTTGATTAACCTGCGCCAAGGAGACACCTCCGTGAGGGAGTACGCCATCCACTTCCGCACCCTGGCGGGAGAGCTGTTATGGAACAATGAGGCTCTGGTGGCTGCATTCTGGCATGGACTATCTTCCAGAATTAAGGACGAACTTGCCGCCCGGAATCTGCCGCCCACCCTGGATGACCTCATCCTTCTGTCTGCCCGGATTGATATACGGATCCGTGAACACCTCCAAGAGGTTCGACGCGAGGGAGCCCTTCCTACTCTGGTCCCTACTTTGCAGCAACCCCTGCTGTCCTCAGATGTCGATCCTCCTAAGGAGTCGGTAATAATGGATCAATATAAGTTATCCACCGAGTAGAGACAACGCAGACGCACATCTGGACTCTATCTTTATTGCGGTCTCGATGGCCATCTTGCGCCTGTGCCCCCAAAACATCCCAAAACCTAGGGTTTCTAGGAGTGACAACCTTGGGTAAAGATGGACTTCTAAATTGTCCATACCGGTAACCATAGTGTCCGGTGAGAGAACGCATCAGGTCTCTGCGTATCTGGACTCTGGTTCCGCTGCTAATTTCATCCGCAGAGATCTGGTGGACCTTCTGCAATTGCCCACCACCCCTCTGGAGAGGCCGTTGACAGTTTCCTCACTGAATGGACTACCTCTGCCAGATCCAGTTATTGCTGTGACCAAGTGGGAGCCCTTCACTCCGAACTTCTGTCTTTCTTTGTCCTGTCCAAAGCTGTTAACCCTGTGTTGCTGGGCATGCCTTGGCTCAGACTGCATGCCCCAGTTATGGACTGGAATTCTGGAGAGGTTCTCCATGGGGCCCTGAGTGTCAAGGTCGTTGCCTGGTGCGGATTTGTTCGGTTCAGCCTTCGCTGCTTCGGTCTTTGGCAGGATTGCCGAGTCATTATGCTGCATTTTCGGACGACTTCAGCAAGAGGGAGGTGGAGACATTGCCCCCACATTGGGTGTATAACTGCCCAATTGAACTGATTCCTGGTGCATCCCTTCCCCGTGGTAGGGTATATCCTCTCTACTTGCCAGAGACTCTGTTCATGTTCGCCTATGTGAAAGAGAACTTGGAAAGGGGCTTCATACGATAGTCTTCCTCCCCGGCAGGAGCCGGGTTCTTCTTTGTCAAAAAGAAAGATGGCTCTCTTCGTCCTTGGATCGACTACCGTGGTCTCAACCAGATGACGGTGAAGAATAAATATCCGTTGCCACTGATCTCTGAACTGTTTGATCGTATACGTTGTGCACATTTTTTTTCTAAACTAGACCTGCGTGGGGTCCGGATTCGCCAGGGTGATGAATGGAAGACTGCATTTAACACCCGTGATGGACACTATGAGTATCTAGTAATGCCCTTCGGCCTGTGTAATGCTCCCGCGGTCTTCCAGGAGTTTGTGAATGACATTTTCCGTGACCTCCTCTATGTTTGTGTTGTAGTCTACCTTGATGACATATTGATTTTTTCTCCAGATCTTATGACGCACCAGAGACATGTCCGTCAGGTTCTGCTACGGTTGAGGGAGAATCGTCTGTACGCCAAGTTGGAGAAGTGCGTGTTTGACAAGGATGCTCTTCCCTTCCTGGGCTACATCGTCTCGAATCGAGGTCTCGAGATGGATCCTGAAAAGGTAAAGTCTGTCCTGGAGTGGCCATGCCCTCAAGGCTTGAGGGCCATACAGCGCTTTTTGGGATTCTCTAATTTTTACAGGCAGTTTATTCCGAACTTCTCACTGACTTCTCCCATCTCTAACCTTACTAAGAAGGGTATGAACGCCAAGGTGTGGACTCCCGAGGCAGAGTCCGCATTCAATAGCCTGAAGAGTGCCTTCACGTCAGCCTCTATCCTCCATCATCCGGATGTCTCTCTGCAATTCTTGTTGGAGGTGGAAGCGACCTCTGTCGGTGCTGGTGCAAGTCAAGGGTATGTGGATACTTTTCCAAGCTCTTCTCTTCCGCAGAACACAACTACTCGATTGGGGATCGGGAGTTACTGGCCATCAAATTGGCTCTCGAGGAGTGGAGACATCTACTAGAGGGCGTAGCTCATCCGATCTTGATTTTTATGGACCACAAGAATCTGACCTACCTCCAGACGGCCCAACGGCTGAACCCTCGTCAGGCCAGGTGGTCACTGTTCTTTGCAAGGTTCCAGTTTGAGCTTCATTATCGCCCGGCCCACAAGAATGTGAGACAGAAGGCACCATAGAGAGTCCACAGAACATTATTGATCCATCTTGCATTGTCTCAGTCAATCCCCTGCAAGTTCGGGACATTCCTCCAGGGAGGACTTTTGTGCGCCTGGCTGATCGTGGAAGAATCCTCCGCTGGGGACACTCCTCTAGACTGGCAGGTCACGTGGGGTTACGTAAGACCCGGATTTGATTGCTCATAATTTCTGGTGGCCCACACTGCCCAAGGATATTGTGGACTTTGTTTCTTCCTGTGCTGTATGTGCAGCCAACAAGGCCACCCACTCCAGACCTGCTGGTCTGCTCCAGCCATTGCCTGTGCCCAATGCTCCCTGGCAGCATATAGCTATGGACTTTATCACAGACCTGCCTCTCTCTACTGGATGCAGTGCTGTCCGGGTGGTGGTGGACCGATTTTCAAAGATGGCCCACTTCGTTCCTCTGACCGGTCTTCCTTCTGCTCCTCAGTTGGCCAAGTTATTTATCCAACACATCTTCCACCTGCACGGCTTGCCGCAGCATATTGTGTCTGATCGGGGGGTTCAGTTTACCTCGAGGTTCTGGAGAGCCCTCTGCGGACTTCTTGGCGTGAAGTTGGACTTTTCCTCAGCCTATCATCCTCAGTCTAATGGTCAGGTCGAGAGGATCAACCAGATTTTGGAGAACTACCTACGCAACTTCATCTCCAAGCAGCATGATGACTGGGTGCAGCTGCTTCCGTGGGCGGAGTTCTCCTACAATAATCACACCAGCGAGTCTACTAGGAATACACCATTCTGCATTGTCTACGGCCAGCACCCACAAATTCCTCTCCCGATGCCTGATACTTCCGAGGTGCTTGCAGCTGACTCCACGTTTAGAGACTTTTTGCAGATCTGGCAGCAGACTCGATCCTCCATCCTAATGGCAGTGGACCGCATGAAACGGAAGGCTGACACAAGGAGAAGAGAGCCTCCTCGGTTTCTTCCTGGCACTAAGGAAAGAAAGGTAGAAAAGGGAGGATCTTGCAAGGCGCTGCTGCGTGGCTGTTGGAAGATATTGACGGTGGTAGACAAAATAATATGAAAAGTGTCTGTTTATTGTAAAACAATAGTGGCTACGTGTTTCAACGCTGTACCAGCGTCTTCCTCAGGCCGTTAACATTACATACAAAAAAAAGGGTTCTTATATATCATTGGTAATTTGGGTTCACAGGAAGAAGAAAAGCCGCCAAAAGGGGAAAGGTCAAAGAGTGACCGTGACGTCATAAACATTTGTGATGGGAAATTTTAAAACAGGTTAATTTTCATAAAAAGCTGAAAGAAAGGATGACCATCAATGAGACCTTATATAAAGTTACATAGAGAGACTATGTTTGAGAAAGCCCGTATTGATGTTAAACCTGTGTTTATTGATTCTAGTACGTAAACATTGTGTCGTCCTGCCAATGTATTGTAAGTGGCATGAACATTCTAATAGGTATACTACGTAAGAGCTGCCACAATTGAGAAAAGATTTGAATCGGAAAAGATTTGTTAGTGACTGTAGATGTGTAAGTAACTTTTCTATGAGTAATATTGTTACAACATAGGCAGCGTGAATGGCCACATTTGAATGAATCAAAAAAAGTAGGAAACATTTTCGGACTTGGTGGCTTAAACTTTCGTACTCTACTTGGAGCAAGAATATTCTTAAGTGTTTGGGAGCATCTGAATGTAATTATTGGCTTGTCTGATAGTTCCTTATCTAAGTAGGGGTCATTTTTCAGAATGTTCCAATGTTTGGATAAAATGGCTCTAATAGATTTGTTACCACTATTAAAAGTCGTGATGAAGTTAGTGTTGAAGCATACAGGTTCTGTTTGTTTGTGAGTATGGTTGATGCAAAGCTCTTGGGACAACTTGGCAGCTTTGGAACGTGCCCCTTTTACGAGGTCAGTGGGGAAGTTTTTTTCTCTGAATCTCTTCTGTAAGATGTTGCATTCTTTGTTGAAATTGCTATCTTTAGTACAATTTTTCCTCACCCTTCTGAATTGCCCGAAGGGTAAATTTTTAATCCAAGGGGGGTAGTGTGCACTCTTAAAATCAATGTAGCTGTTGACATCGACTGACTTAAAATGTGTTCTTGAGCTAAAACTCATTGCTACTTTTGTCATAGTTAATTGTCAAATCTAAAAAATCTATGGATGTTACGATTGGTCAGCGTCATACACTTCTCTCCACAACGTCCACTTGGTCAAAAAGTAAAACACGCCCAGTTGTCCATTAAGAAAGTCATTAGCATAAAGCTAAAATAGGTCATAACTCCGTCAAAAATGATTGTTTTTCTAAATAAAAAAACACTGCTGTCACCTACATTACAGCGCCGATCACATCATGTACAAGATAGGCCACTTATAATGTAGTGACAGTCTCTTTAAGAAACGGTTTCCTCATTTTTTTTTTGTTGCTGTAAATATAAAATCTTTTTTTTGATGTCTTATATATACACTCCATACTGATCTAAATGTACTCTGTATATGTTTTGGGTTCCTGGTCATGAAACATCAGTCTGCTTCAGTGCAGTAGGGGTCGCTGAACTGTTGTTTTAGACACGTCTGGTGGCCCCCTGGTTCATTTTCACGGTGACCTGCTCCACTGTAGCGCGTCGTTCGGCCCTCACGCACATTCGTAGCCGACGTTCACCTCTTATCAACTGCACGTGGTGCTCCGCAGTTTCCACGTCGATTATTCCCAATGCTGCCTTTTGTCCACTCACAATACACTTTCGCCACAGCAGCACGCGAACAGTTCCCAAAGTGCGCTGTGTGAAATACTGCCACCCTTGGCCCGAAAGCCAATAATCATCCCTTTTTGCAACTCTGAAAAATCACCCCTTTTTCCTATGGCAACAAGTGATGTGTTAAGACAGCCTATCGCACAACTTATATACCCACCAAGCCAGCCTGCAACACATCACTAACTCCATGGACTATGCGCTGCCGACATCAAAAGTAAGAGGTGGTCCTAATAATGTGACTCGACTGTATATAGAGAGAGATAGAGACAGCAGCATGGAGGACATTATACAGAAGTACAGACCAGTGTAGCGGAGAATCCAGCACTGGGAGACAGAAATCCTACCATCACATCTGTGTGTTTGTCTCTTCTACTACCTTCCTTCCCTCCTCCACCCACCATACACTTACATGCAGTGTGTGTTGCGGAGTCACACTCTCCCTCTGCACCCTCTCTCCATAGAAAGTTATAGCCAGGCAGTGACGTGACACACCCCCACCTTCTGCAGTCATCAATTCTGCTCTGTAAACTGTGATGGACAGCAGATTACAAGAACTGAGACACCTATTGGAAATAACTTCACAGAGATTTTGCATGGATAAAACAGAATTTTAACAGTACATAAATTACAAAGTTGTTTTAGATCCGGTATACTATTAGATCAAATAAGTTTGAAAAGTTAGTGTCCATTTAAAGCAGCTACGCAGGTTGAACTTAGTGTAGATAATTTCATACTTCAGTCAAAAAAAAAAGGAGCTGTGCGGATTTTCACAAAATTGTTTAATATAAAAATACTTGAGACAATTTTAATAGCATAGATTAAAAAACAAAACAAAAATAAAAATAATATTTATTAATGCCAGTGAAATGTTTTATTTAAACATTAGGAGGCAACATTCATGATGCAAAAATGTAGCTAGTAGTGCTAGAGAATAGCAGTTACAATCTACCCAACAACAGCTTAACACCGGGATTCAATGTCTTGCTAGAAAATAAGTGGAGGAAACAAATCCATGGAATACTATGAGAGTCACTCTGGTCTGCAAATGCTCAGCAGCCAGAAATATAAAGTCCAGTACTGTAAAATGGTATATCCATTTAAAAGTTTTTATCCATCCAAGGTGCTTTTTACGGCATAGGTGGTGCAGGAACCCCAGGGGTGGCCTGACGAGGTATATTATACATAACACCAAGGAACTGATCAGCAATACGTCCAGCTTCTCGTAAACCACTCAGAAGAGCTCCATGGACAGTTGCAGGGTAATTCCGAATTGTGTGCTCCCCAGCAAAGAACAAACGTGGAATGGGCTACAGGGAGGAGGCAAGAGAAAACATTAAAAATTAAGTTGTATTTTTTCTCCACTACTTGATGGGGGAAGGTCACACTTGCACTATATTGAGAAAGTTCAGAGAGGAGCTCCTTCATATAGTAGTTTACACTCATGGACATATAGATGTTGGGTGGGTGTGGTTTTAAAGGTACATGTTTTGAGATTTGATTGAAGAAAAAAAAAAAAAAAGATTAAGAAAGGAAAAAGAAAAAAAAAAGTAGCAGTTTTCTTATTTTACTATTTGATGGGGAAGGTCACACAAACAGAAGAAATAGTGCTACACGTTTGACGCTATACATGAAAAAAAAAAAAAAAAAGGCAAAGCAAAACAAAAGTTCTACAGAAGATTGGTACTATGCCAGTGCATGAACTGGATTTGTTAAAATCCTATACTGCAGCCACTAGAATGTGAAAAAGCAGAGAAGATCCAATACAAGTCTTCATTTTATGGGGGACTATTAAGTCTTACTGAATTATTTCGCACCATAAGACCTTATAATCATGCCATGGCATTTGCTTGTTCGATCAGATTTTCAGTAACAAATCTATGAGCAGTGCGAAAGTTTTTAGGGAACTAAGAGCTGATAGTCACCCGCATTTGCCGCCCCTGCTTCCATTATAAAGCATGGGAGCTCCGCCCGTAAAATCAATTTTTATATATACACTCCTCTGTACAACGCCCACTTGGTCTAAAGTAAAACACGCCCACTTGGGCATTAAGAAACTAATTAGCATAAAGCTAAAAATCGCTCCTAACCTAGTAAAAATATATTGTTTTTCTAAATTAATAGCACTGCTGTCACCTACATTATAGCGCCGATCTCCTTATGTAGGAGACAGGGCACTTATAATGTGGTGACAGAGTCTCTTTAATGAAGGCCTTTCATTCTGGATACCAGTGGTGGTCCAAATCACAAACTTCACCAACGTGATCTTTTTACATGTATAACATATCAGGAGATATAGATTTACCCTTAAAAAAAAAAAAAAAGCTGTAAGCTGTTGGGCAGGGTAACCCAGGCAACTAGCTTGTATTAACCCTGTAACGACATGCCACGTATATGTACGTGGCAGCCGTTAAGGTCACGTATGGAGCGGGCTAACGGGCTGAGCTCACACCATACTTAGTGGGCGACGGCTGTGTAATACAGCAGACACCTCACTGCAACGGGCGGAATCAAAGATCACTGTGATTCCGCCCATTTAACCCGTTAGACGTTGCAGTCAATCGCGACTGCAGAATTAGGCCTGATTTACACGTGCGTGTGCGTTTTGTGCACGCAAAAAACGCTGCGTTTTACGTGCGCAAAAGGCACTTAACAGCTGCGTGTGTCATTAATGTGTGATGCGCGGCTGCGTGATTTTCGCGCAGCCGCCATCATTTTGACACTCCGTTTGGATGTTTGTAAACAGAAAAGCATGTGGTGCTTTTCTGTTTACATTCAGAGAATGACAGCTGTTGTGCGAACCACGCAGTTCGCACGGAAGTGCTTCCGTGCGACCTGCGTGGTTTTCACGCACCCATTGACTTCAATGGGTGCGTGATGCGCAAAAAACGCATAAATATAGAACATGTCGTGAGTTTTACGCAGCGGACTCACGCTGCACAAAACTCACGGACTGTCTGCACTGCCCCATAGCCTAATATAGGTGCGTACGACACGCGTGAAAGGCACGTGCGTATATTACGCTCGTCTAAATGATGCCTTAGAATCAGGGGAGCGGCCGCCTCCGACGTGTCAAATTTTTTTCCCCAGTTTCCCAGTACATTATATGGTCCAACAAACAGTGCTGTGAAAAACTACAAGTCATCCCGCAAAAAACAAGCCATCATATAGCTTTATCGATGGAAAAAGAAAAAAAAGTTATGGCATTTGGAAGGTCGGGAGGAAGACACAAAACATGAAAATCCACAAAAGATGGCGGCGGAGGAAAGGGGTTAAACTTATTTGTTTGGCTCAAAGACATATCGGTACAGTGGCGATTGTAAAAAATGGAAAAAGGTAGCTTGGCATCAGTCAAGCCATGTTATTCTCCATGTGAGCCTGCAATAGTAATGAGTCTATTCTAAAATAAATGAAACCCAGCTGGAGAATCTTTTCTATAGTAAATACGTACTTGAGGTGCTCCAGGAATGGCAGGGCCTGGAGTAATTGGTTGAGCCATCAAATCATAGTCGTTGCCAGAGGAGCCAGCTGCTACATAGGAGTATGATCCGCGCGCCCATGGGTCAGCACGCCACCTGCTAACCACCGTCTCTTTTGGCTGAATGTATATATAAAAAAAAGAAACTATAAATATTGTATCCAAGTAGGGGATCTTGAAGCACAGGAAATTGTATTACAATGCTAATGTAGCACAGACATGATGAAAGTAGCAATAGATTATTCTATATCAGAAAGCTTCTACCTTGATAAAGAAGTTACACAAGTCGCACTCAATCTGCCACGTGTGTTTTAAGTCCCTATCTGTAACTGTAATAGCGGGGGAGTAATGAAAACCGTTACCTGTGGTACTGCACTGCTTCCAAATATCCCTTTCAGAATGGCCAAACAACGTCCAACTATAACGTCATCACTGATGTTTTCCATAATTCCCGCAGCTTCTCCTGCCACCAAGGCTAGCAATATTGGTGCTGTAACAGAACATTTTATAAAAACAAAATGTACCTTTTTAGTTTTAGCGTCCATCAATTGCACTTAAAAATATTAATACAGCGTTATAAACCCATGGGGAACTGGTACATAAAAATATTACCTCTATAAAGATTCCAGAAAAGAAATAGCTCCCCTCTGCTAGCCGTAGTGCTGCCGACATGACCAAATAAATTAACCGTTGGGTCCCAAAATACTCTGTCAAAACATAGCACCACCTAAAAAGACAAATTCCAACTCATGAGTTCATTTCTACTTGCCCTAGCAAGACCACTTCCACTCCCCTTAGTATCTGGAGTAAATTTATTACCAGTTTAACCACTACATGGCCAGAAATGTATACTCCTGTGAGAAGACATTATTTAGTCCCTGTTCACACCACGTCAAAGCCCCATGCAGAACATAAGACAGGCCCCTATTCACTTGGCGTATGCCAAAAGTGTCTCCTTTTGGGACACATCGAGCTGCTATGTGCCAACATGATTTGTATTTTGCAGTATTGCATAGTGAACTAGACTATCCTATTCCATGCAAACGTATACAGTAAAAAAAATAACTATACCGCGGGGTACACAACTGGTGTGTTTGAATTGGTAAAACTGCCCTGTAGTATAAAATTCATCACAAGAGATGTCATACGGCCTTAAAGGAACAGTGTCACCCAAATTTTTTTTTTAATATGTTAAAGATGTTAGTGCTTTATTAAAAACGTTTGTATTTATTTGTGTGTTTGTGTGTTACTTTTTTTTATTTTTACACTTTTTCTTCCCTATGGGGGCTGCCATTTTTTTTTCCATTTCTGTATGTGTCGATTAACGACACATACAGACATGGAATACGGCAGCTCCAGTCCCATAGGGAATGCGAACGGGGCCCGTTCCATCCACTTCTGTGTACGCCGCTGTGTGGGAACGGCGCATGCGCCGCTCCCACACAGTTCAATTTGAAATGCGCGCCGTCCGGCGCCATTTTCCTGTGGACCGGAAGTCGCGGCCGGACAGTAAGATTACTACTTCCGGTCGCGGCTTCCGGACTTGTGCACATGGAGCAGCGGCAGCAGACGGAGCGGATGGACCGGAGGCGACTGGAGCAGGTAAGTTATTTCTATGTATGTTCGTGTTTCAGTGTGTGTTTACTAGTGTATGTAAACCTTCTACACTGTTTGTTAGCTCAAAAAATGGCAACACACAGTGTAGGAGGTTAGACCGTTCAAACCCCTAGTTTATCCCGGCACTAGCCAGGATAAAGGAGGGGGGGATTCTGAGAGCTCACTAGAGCGAGGGATTTTTACCCAATTTTGCAGCATAAAGCAATGTGGTTGCTTTACCACATGCAATGCTGCAATTTTGGGAATGGCTCCATCTAGTGACCAGTGCTGGGAAATATTATAAATTGAATCCAATTTATAATATTTCCTGACTCGTGAAAAAAAACCAAAAAATTAGAACAATGTTTAATCACCTACACACTAATTGTTTAACTTAAAAAAAACAAAAACATGTTTTGCTGGCAACACATTCCCTTTAAAAGGAGTATCCTCAAACTTGCTCGGCTGTTTCCAGAACTCCCATAGAATAGAACTCCCCGTCTGAAATCTGCGGCCACCTCACTAGGCGAAACGGTATCGGGCGGATCTTCCATAAATTGTTGGGAACAACCTATTAAAACTATACTTTATACACCGTGTTTAACATACTTAATATGAACATTACCTTATTTAGATTTCCAAAACCCATTCTTTGAACAGCAGATGTTTTCCATTCTGGAAGTGGAGGGACAAACTGTACAGCTGGTGGCTGTTGTTTTAATACACCCAGTGGCAAAGTACAAAGCACAGCATCACACTTGTATATGAACGTCTGACTAGTGGAGCGTGTGTTCACCGCTATGACTTCACATCCTAAAGAAAAAAATAAATAAAAATCAGTAATATAAAGAAATAAAGTAGAAGGGGGATTAAATTATTTACAACCGTTTTCTGGCATTAAAAGATGCAAATTTTGGCGCAGGTCACATTTGTGCTAATATTTTAGACTTAACTCCCCTCGCCACTTTTAAAAAGTGCCAAGAAAAGTGGGCGAGGTTAGGTGGGGCAAACGCAGATTAAATATAATTTACGCCTCCTGAGGAAAACCATTGTGAAACGCGCGTCGAGGCGGCTGGTAACACTCTCAAAAAGACTTAGGCTGGGTTCACACGACCATGTTACGTCCGTAATGTACGGAACGTATTTCGGCCGGAAGACCCGGACCGAACACAGTGCAGGGAGCCGGGCTCCTAGAATCATAGTGATGTACGACGCTAGGAGTCCCTGCCTCTGCGTGGAACTACTGTCCCGTACTGTAATCATGTTTTCAGTACGGGACAGTTGTCCTGCAGCGAGGCAGGGACTCCTAGCATCGTACATAACTATGATGCTAGGAGCCCGGCTCCTTGCACTGTGTTCGGTCCGGGTCTTCCGGCCGAAATACGTTCCGTACATTACGGACGTAACATGGTCGTGTGAACCCAGCCTAACAGCTAGGTGATCCCCTATGGCTTTTGAAATACTATTGTGGTTTACCCTTTTTTGGCATCCTTCTCAGTTGTTACTACACTATAGTGTGCAAACGAAGGGTTATAATTTATGTATACATAAATCACATAGTATATCACATGCATGATAATTACCTACATATTATAGGGTGTTCACGCATTACATGTTATTAAGCTCTAGATACATCTATATATTTAGTCGACTACGCTATTGATTCTGTCAAAACGTCCATTTGGACAGTGACGTTAGTGTCTCGCTCTAGGAGCGGAATCCCAGGCCGACACTCTGGCCGGGGATTCCGCTACTGGAGAAGCTCCTGGTGTCACCATCCATATATGGACAATTACGTCAGCGGCTCTTTCTAGGAGCGGAATCCCCAGTGTCCGGTCGCTCTGTGCTAGGGGATTCCGCTACTGGAGAAGCCCCTGGTGTCACTATCCATATATTGACAATGACGTCAGCGGCTCTTTCTAGGAGCGGAATCCCCGGTGTCAGATCGCTGTCGGGGATTCCGCTATTGGAGAAGCCCCTGGTGTCACTATCCATACATGGACAGTGACGTCAGGGGCTACTCCTTGAGCGGAATCCCCGCTCTGGCAGGAGATTCTGCTTTTAGTGTTAACCCCTGACATCAATGTCAATATATGGACAGAGACATCAGGGGCTTCCTGTAGGAGCGGAATCTTCGGCCATAGGGATTCCGCTCCTACAGGGGTGCCATTTACAGGAAGTGGGTGCCATTTACAGGGGGGGGGTGGCGCTATTTACAAGGGGTGTGGCACTATCTACATGGGTACTGTGGCATTATATTGGCCCTATCTACAGAGGACAATATGTGTGGCACTATGTGGCCATTATCTACAGGAGAACTGCGGCACTATGGCACTATTTACAGTGGGCACTGGCACTATCGATGTGGGCAATGTGGCACTATCTACAGTGGTATTGCGTCACTATCTACATGGGCACTGTGGTGTTTTCAGGGGGTTGGGACAAAAATCCCTAACGAATAAAATTCATCCATTTTTTTCTTTTTAACGTCCATAAAAAACGGATGGCAAATGCTGGTCAAAAATGGTCAGACGGCTGGAAAATGGATTCAAATTTTGAGACAAATTTATGCAAAACAGCCATGAAAAACTGACAGTTGATTGGTTGTGGACTACCATTTTTCTCACGGTCGTGTGTATAAAGTCTCTTCACTCTCCCCTCACAGTGATCCAGGGTGACGGAGAGAGAAGAGGACTAATTGCTGCAGAGCTCTACAGTGTATGTATATTGATATATACTATGTATACTCTTAATAAATATATATAAAAATTACGAGTGGTTTTTTTTCTGCAATTTTTAGTGATTTGTCCGCTCATAATAAAAATTAAAAACACTGAATTAATTTAACTAATCTAGAAAATGAAAGCCTCATAAGTCTTGTAAAAAAAAACAAAGTAAATATAGTTGTGATATTCAAAGCGGTTCCAAAGATATTATCGTTTAAAGAAGTGCATATCAAAAATGGAGGATTTGACCTGGACACAGGGGCATCAATGACCCTTGACCATGAAAGGGTTAAACTATTATTTTCCTTTTTTTCATTAGTCCCACTATTGGAATTTGCTATGTGATCGGTTGATTTATTTTAGAATACACTGTAATACTTCTGTATTGCAGTGTACTATGCCGGTCAGTGTAAAACTGGCAGGGCATAATAGGCATGCACTGATGGCAGATCAGGGGGCTTTTGTCAGGCTCCCCCCCCCCCTGGCTGCTATTGAAACCGGATTTAAATAATGTACTTTTCTGATGATATAGTCCCTTTGAATATTCATAAGTTCTCGATTTCAACCCAAAACATACCAGAGGCAGTGTAGCGTACTTGTCGAACAGCAGTGTTAAGCTTGATATCGAGACCTTCTGCTAATGCCACAGGAACGCAGGAATAACCATTCCGGACCGTTAAATGGCTGCCAGTGAACTCAAAGTCATCATCCTGTCAAACACGAGTAACTAGGTTATAGCAGAAAAGGTATGGTACTCACACATTGTGGGAGAAAAGTGAAATAAGAATTACCTGATCCCAATGCTTTAGAGAAAGGGTAGAAAGGGGTGTAGCATTAGCAAACTCTAAATTTGCAAAATGCCAGTCTAGTATCTGTCTGTCCCGTGAAGATAAATACACATCACTAAGAGAAAAAAAAAAATAGAAATCAAAACAGGTGAAACTATGTAATACAGCCTTGAGCCTTATTCACACGAATGTATCAGTTAGGCGCACGTAAAAAACGCAACGTTTTGCGCACGGTGCTGTTCCGTGTGACATCCGTGTACGGTGCACGTCTGCGTTTTTTACTTGCATATATCATCCGTATGTCATGTGTTTTGTACGTCAGCAAAAAAAAACTGAAGGTATTTCTCTTTTTCTCATCATTTCTTTAGCAACTGTTGCATGAATTACGGACAGCACACGGATGACGTCCGTGTGCTGTCCGTGATTTTCATGCACCCACTGACTTCAATGGGTGCGTGATGCGCAAAAAACGCATAAGTTAGGACATACACAATGTCTGAATGACCCCATTGAATTGCATAGGTCCGTTTGACGTCCGTTGTTTTAACGCGCGTAACACGGACGTGAAATACGCTCGTGTGAATAAGGCGTTTTATAGTAGTTCTTCAAGTGGCATGACATAGCAATTCTAATTTACTCATTTGAATATGTACACATTCCGACTGCTGACCACGGACAACCCTGGTCTGACATAATAATGCTTTGCAGACTTACCTTGGAGGATTGGCTTCAAGTTCTTGCAATTTCTCTTCAAGCTTTCCCTGGGCCTCCGCCAGCAGATCATATTCCTGTATTCAACAAAATAGCAGTTGTACAAGGTGAGCAACTTAATTTGCACAATAAGTGAAGGCATTGCCTGGGGCTAAACAATGACAGAGAAACTCTATACCCTGTGCCAGCTGATGCTACCTAGTGGTGGTGGTCAGTGGGAATTGCAATTGCCCATGTATCAGGACAACCTAAACAACGCTATGTATTCCCACCACTGCAACGTGGATGTCACGGTGTGGCCACAGCTTTTATACAAATAGCTCTGTAACAAACTAAACCCTTTAACCTCTTCCCTCCTCAGCCATTTTTCGGATTTTCCCTTTTATTTTTTCCTGCCCACCTTCCAAAAGCTATATATTTTTTAATTTTTCCATCGATATAGCCATATGAGGGCTTGTTTTTTGCGGGAGAAGTTGTAGTTTTCATGACACCATTTATTGTACTACACTGTCCCGTATGAGGCCTCATGCACACGACCGTATTTTTCACACCCGTAAATACTGGCGTAAATACGGGTCCGGTGTCACACGTATTCCACCCGTTTTGCACCAGTATTTACGAACCCGTGCCCGTAAATATGGGTCCGGTGTCACCCGTATTCCACCCGTATTTACGGGCACGTTTTTGGCGGCAAAATAGCACTGCACTAATCGGCAGCCCCTTCTCTCTATCAGTGCAGGATAGAGAGAAGGGACAGCCTTTTCTGTAATAAAAGTTAAAGAAATTCATACTTTTCGGCCGTTGTCTTGGTGACGCGTCCCTCTCTTCACATCCAGCCCGACATCCCTGGATGACGCGGCAGTCCATGTGACCGCTGCAGCCTGTGATTGACCTGTGATTGGCTGCAGCGGTCACATGGCCTGAAACGTCATCCAGGACGTCGGGCCGGATGTCGAGAGGGACGCGTCACCAAGGCAACGGGCGGGAGACCGGACTGGAGGAAGCAGGAAGTTCTCGGTAAGTATGAACGTCTTTTATTTTTATTTTTTACAGGTTTATACTGATCGGTAGTCACTGTCCAGGGTGCTGAAAGAGTTACTGCCGATCAGTTAACTCTTTCAGCTCCCTGGACAGTGACTATTTACTGACGTCGCTTAGCAACGCTGCCGTAATGACGGGTGCACACATGTAGCCACCCGTCATTACGAGAGCTCCATAGACTTCTATGGACTGTCCGTGCCGTTATTACGGCCTGAAATAGGACATGTTCTATCTTTTTCAACGGCACGGGCACCTTCCCGTGAGAAAACGGGAAGGCACCCATCGCCAATAGAAGTCTATGAGCCCGTAATAACGTGAGTTTTTACGGTCGTGTGCATGAGGCCTTAGGAAGCTGAAAAATATTTGTGGGGTGAAATGGGCAAACAAACAAACCGTGATTACCCTTTTTTTGGGGGGTTGTTTTTACGGCGTTCATCAGGCGGGAAAAACTACATATTCACGTTATTCTACAGGTTGATACGATTACGGCGTTACCAAATTTATATGTTTTGTTCTATGTTTTACCACTTTTAAAAAATCCTTTTTTGTCGCCATATTCTGAGAGCCATAACTTTATTTTTCCATCAATTTAGCGGTGTGAGCCATAGTTTTCACATATACCATTTTGTGGTATATGCGACTTTTTGATCACCTTTTATTTCATTTTTTTAGAGCGCTAAGGTGACCAAAAAACAGGAATATGCGTGTTAATATATATTTTTTACAGCATTCACCGAAAGGGTTAAACAACGCTATATTGTGATAGTTCTGACTTTTAGAGACGCGGCGATACCAGTTATGTTCACTTTTATTTTTTTTAACATTGATTTAGGGGAAAATTGTGAAAAGGTTTTTTTTTTTTAACTTTTAATACTTTTTTTGGAACATAAAAAAAACTTTAACTGTATTTTCCTTTTTTTGCCCCCCCCCCCCCAGGGGACTTGAATCAGCGATGGTTGGATCGCTTGCATGATATACTGTAATACTAAGGTATTGCAGTATATCGTGATTCTGACAGTCTCCTTTGAAGCCCTGCTGGAGGCAGAGCTTCAAAGGAGTACAAAGGTGGCAGACCTGTGTGTGCGTGTGTGGAGGGGGGGGGGGGGGGGCCCCCCTGATTCTGACACTTTATATGAAGCGGTCGCGATTGACTGCGGCATTTAATGTGTTAAACGGGCTTCCGCTTAGTGATCTTTGAATCCACCCGTTGCAGTGACGTGTCGGATGTGTGACACAGCAGTTACCCGCTGTGTACGGAGCGCGCTCAGCCTGTGAGCCCGCTCCATACTTCCCCTTAACCCTTATAACGTACAGTTACGTGATGATGCGTTAAGGATTTAAAAGTACACTACTTAGTTATGAAGAAGGGACAAGAACAACTTATAAATGATCATTTGAAGTTTCACAGAACACAACTACAGCTTTTTCTTATACATCTATGATAAGGTGCAGCATAATTATTAGGGGAACTATTGTCACATTTTCAATTACTTCACCGTCCCTTTTACCAATGGCAACTATAAGGGTATGTTCACACGCTGAGCCAAAAACGTCTGAAAATACGGAGCTGTTTTCAAGGGAAAAAAGCACCTGATTTTCAGACGTTTTTTGAGCAACTCGCGTTTTTTCGGCCATTTTTGGAGCGATTTTCAATAGAGTCTATGAGAAAACGGCTCCAAAAACGTCCCACGAAGTGTCCTGCAATTTTTTGACAATCTTTTGACAGACGCGTAAAATGACAGGTCGTCGGCACAGTACATCGGCAAACCCATTGAAAGCAATGGGCAGATGTTTGCCAACGTATTGGAGCCGTCTTTTCAGGCATAATTCGAGGCATAAAACGCCTCCATTACGCCTGAAAATATGTCGTGTGAACCCAGCCTAAGGGTATGTTCACACAGTGTCTTTTCAGCCGTAAAACGTCCCGAAAAACAGCTGAAAAATCTGAAGCAAAACGCCTCCAAACATCTGCCCATTGATTTCAATGGGAAAAACGGTGTTGCGTTCGGTTGGGCAGTTTTTTTTCATAGACTCTATAGAAAAACAGCTCCAAAATGGCCGTAAAAAACACAGCAAAAATCGCGAGTGGCTTAAAAAACGCCTGAAAATCAGGAGCGGTTTTCCCTTGAAACAGCTTTGTATTTTCAGATGTCTTTGCGTTTGTGTGCGCACATACCCTAAACGTTACAACTCTTTTGTCAAATTCATAAAATATATAATAAAAGTAATGCATAAAATGTCAATACCTTACAAAGCGCGGTCAGGTCTCTGTGCTTGCTTTTCACCAAGAACTCTGCAGTAATGTCTCGGGGAGGCTTTACATCAGAAGCCTCTTTGTATTGCTGGTGTAGCTCCTTTATCTTTTCCTTCAAATTGACCATCTGTTAAGAGCAATAACACCATAAGATTATAGAAATTATTTTTTTTTAAAACCCGGACAGGTATTCAGAATTTAAAAATCTTACATCGCATTAATAATTAGCAGCACTTCTTATTTATAGCTTTAGCTATTGCTCAGCCTGTTGAATTTTTTTTAAAAGACATCAAAACTATCAGCTGTAACGTGGACTGACAAGACAAGCACTAGAAAAGAAAAAGTGAAATAAAATAGGACGGCAACTACCAGGAGAGTGAGGCCACAATTTAGCCACCTTAAATTTAGCCACCTTTTACTCCAGAGGTTTTGCTGAATTAGGCTTAGATCACCATAGGATCTGATGGTGATCTAAGTCCAGTACAATAGAATCGCAGAAGGTCGGAGTAAAAAATCGTCTAAGCCATCTATAAGAACAGAGGAAAGGATATAGTTTTGAAGCGAACTACATTTACAACTTTTTCTTCATGGGATTGTTGCATAAATTCAACCTTAAAGTGGGGTTGGCCAATTTCTAATAAATGTCACCCAGTTGTCATGAAATAAAGCGATACTAATACCAGATCTGCTTTAATTCACTCTGGATTTAATGCGTGATTTATGTATACAGTTGTAGCTACAGTAAATCTCGTCCATTCAGTCTTCTAGAGGTAGCAGTCATGTGACTGCTTTCTACATATAGCGCTAATGCATGCGTATACATATAGAAGCGCTTGTGCAGATCAGTTTGAGCCAGTGCTTCTATATGTATGCGCAACGAACAAGTGGCCACATGATTGCTACCTCTGGGGCGCGGAAGGAATGAGATTTACAGCAGCCGCAAACCCGTTGATCCATGGGAAAAAGTATCCTGCTTTAGATCATGACAGCTGAGCGAGATTTTGAGAAACTAAATCAACCCCTTTAAGCAAGTGTACGGATTTATCAACGACTTAAAATACATACCTTATTTAACAGTTCTTTTAATTCTTCCTGCGTTTTCACTATTTTTTTCCAATGCTCAATTTGTTCATCTTTAACGTGTTTTTCTTGAAGTCTTAAATAAAAAAATAAAAAAGTAAGAAGGACTGTTACGTAAATAAACTAGACATGTCAGTCATTAAGTATACCATAATAGAAATGTAATATAAGAAAAAGGGGCGTACAGGAGAGAAAAATGCACTGGTGTGCTACCATCATATATGCATCTATATCTAGTAGCGTAGTCCTCAACAAAATATATCAGGCTGACTTACTGTATAACAACTTCCAAAGCTTGTCCTAGTGAGACAGGTTTATTATTAAGAACATTAAAATCTAGTTGATGGCTGAGGTAGGAGGTAGCTTCCAATAAACGGTTAAATTCTTGCTCTACCATTTCATCCTTCTCTTTTGGCACCTGAAATGCAAAACATAACCGGTAACATGTAAAAAGTGGAAAATAACGTATACTATCAGGTAGTAGACCAAGTATATATATTTGACAACATATATATGGTACACAGTATAATTACTAAAGTAGAAAAAAATATTTTTCAGGGGAGACCCCTGGTGGTAAATGAAGTGAATGACATAATAAAAACTTATTTAAAGAGGCTCTGTCACCAGATTATAAAATCCCTATCTCCTATTGAATGTGATCGGCGCTGCAATGTAGATAACAGCAAAGTTTTTTTTTTTAAACGATAATTTTTGCCCAAGTTATGAGCGATTTTATATTTATGCAAATGAGCTTTTCAATGGACAACTGGGCGTGTTTGCTCGTTTTACCAACTGGGCGTGTATTGTGTTTTTACCAACTGGGCGTGTTTACTGGTTTTACCAACTGGGCGTTGTGAATAGAAGTGTATGACGCTGATAAATCAGCGTCATACACTTCTCATCGTTCCCACCCAGCTTCTTTCACTGCAGCCACAGGGTGATGTCACCCACAGGTCCTTCAACCTTGTCGTCGGACAAAGAAGATACATCGGCTCCAGGCGTCCAAAAGGTTAATATGCTCGTCTCTAGGGAGTTTGCTATGCTTACCTGCACATGGTGATGCTGCTGCAAATTCAACTGTACCCTCTGACGCCTGGAGCCGACGTGTCTTCTATCTTCCGACGCCAAGGTTGAAGGACCTGTGGGTGACGTCACGCTGTGTGTCTGCAGTGAAAGAAGCTGGGTGGGAGTGATGAGAAGTGCATGACGCTGATTTGTCAGCGTCATACACTTCTATTCACAACGCCCAGTTGGTAAAACCAGTAAACACGCCCAGTTGGTAAAAAACACAATACACGCCCAGTTGGTAAAACGATAAAACACGCCCAGTTGTTCATTGAAAAACTCATTTGCATAAATATAAAATTGCTCATAACTTGGGCAAAATTGATCGTTTTAAAAAAAAATAAAAAAAAAAAAAATCAACTTTGCTGTTATCTACATTGCAGCGCCGATCACATTCAATAGGAGATAGAGATTTTATAATCTGGTGACAGAGCCTCCTTAAGAGGCACATTTGAGGAAGAGCTCTTCTCAAATTTGCTTTCAAATTATTATTATTATTATAATAATAATTAAATTATTTTTCTTAAAATGCTTTGCTTTTTCCAATCAAGGGACCCCTATTCTCACAATAGATGGGTGCCTCACCGCTGGGACCTCCACCTATCACCCATCACCTACCATGGTGTGAGCAAAGATGAGGTGACATTGCTACTAGGTGGTTACTCGAAAGCTACATCACTTACATAGCCTTACTAATTTTATATAGAATAGAAAATACATGGGAACACATATACAGCTAGATGCCTAAAATAAATAAAATATACTTTTTTTTTTCATATAAAATGTACAATATGGCACATCTTACAAATTTATATTGGCTATATACTTCATTAACCTTCTATGCCCCATTTCGTAGAGTCAAAGATCCCCCTGCTCTCTGGCAGCAGACTACAATGAAGGCTTCTTGATTTATGCCTACTATTGGCTCTAATAAGTTGCCAGTAATGAGGCAAGCTGACAGTAAATATGGTGTCTAAGGCTCTGCTCATACCCGTGTTGGAGGCTCCATTGGGGGCCTCGGTCGCAGATCCGGCAGAGATTACCGGAAACCATAGCGCAGCTTGCTGTGCTATTGTTTTCCGTAAAACCACTGACACCCCGATGGAAAGCCAATTAAAGTCAATAGGTTCCTTCGGCCACCTGTGGTGTCCATGATGTAACGGAGCAGTCGCTTCCGGTTTTCCTTTGTTCTGCCCCTCTGATGGAGCAGAAAAACAGAAAGCAGCGACGCAGTTGTAAACCCAGCCTAAAGCCTTATTCACACAGACGTGTCCGTTTTGCGGGCGCAAAAAACCGCTGCGTTTTGCGCGCGCAAAAGGTCAGTGCGGCATCAGCATATGGTGCGTGGCTGTGTGATTTTCGTGCAGCCGGCATCATTAGGACACTGGTTTTATGTTGACAAACAGAAAAGCGCGTGGTGCTTTTCTGTTTTCATTCATTTATTTTACTACTGCAGCGCATTTCCGTGTGCCGTGCGCGATTTGCACGCACCCATTGACTTCACTGGGTGCGTGCTGCGCGAAACACGGCCAAATAGGACATGTCCTGAGTTTTACGCAGCGCACATACGCTGCGTGAAATTCACTGACAGTCTGAACGGCCCCATTCACTAACATAGGTCCGTGAAAATCACACGCGTAGCACAGACGTATAACACGTTTGTGTGAGTAAGGGTATGTTCACACGGCCTATTTACGTACGTAATTCGGGCGTTTTAACACCCAAATTACGTCCGAAATTACGGCTTGAATGCGTTGACAAACATCTGCCCATTGAAAGCAATGGCCTGACGTTTGTCTGTTCGCACGAGGCGTATATTTACGCGTCGCTGTCAAAAGACGGCGCGTAAATAGACGTCCGCGCCAAAGAAGTGTCATGTCACTTCTTCAGACGTAAATGGAGCCGTTTTCCATGGACTCCATGGAAAACCAGCTCCAGTTACGTCCGTAATGGACGCACCGTTCAAGCGCCTGCACATGCCGTTACGGCTGAAATGACGGGGCTGTTTTCTCCTGGAAACAGCCCTGTAATTTTGGCCGTTATGGACGCTGTCATGTGAACATACCCTAAGGCCTAAGCTAGATGATTTAGAGACTGAATGGGAAGGTCAAGAGACTCCACAAGCTTTTTCTTATCAAGGCGGAAGGTTGATGACCAGAATATGGTAGATATAGGGCTAGTTCACACAGAGTATTTTGTCGCTGTATTTGACGTGGAATCCATGTCGGAAACAGCGCCAAAAATCACTTCCCATTGATTTCAATGGGAGTCGAAGGAGTTTTTTTTCCTGCGAGCGGTAAAAAATGCTCGCGGGGGAAAGAGACGACATGCTCTTTCTTCGGGCGTTTCAGTCTCTGACCTCCCATGGACATCAATGGGAGGCAAAGATCGTGTCTTTCAAGGCGGTTTTTGCACATGGCGCTCAATGGCCGCGGGCGAAAAATCGCGGCAAATGTTCTGCCGGCAGGTCAATACCTGCCTCAAAATTCCTCAAGGAATTTTGAGGCAGATTTTTTCCACCTGCAAAAAACTCTGTGTGAACAGGACCTAAGGCCTCATGCACACAACCGTGTATTTGCGGCCGTTTGCTATCCACAAATGCGGAGCAGCAATTGCGGATAGTATAAAACCCATGTTAACCTATGGGCCAATGCACAAGACCTTGGTTTCCACGGTCTGTGTATTGCCCGGAGCGCAAAAAAATAGGACGTGTCATTATACGGAGGCATTTGCGGTCCGGGCTCATTGAAATCTGTGTGTGCAGGTCCATGGTTTGCAGACAGTCTGCGGATGACACTCCGCGGCCCGTCGGTGCCGTAATCAAGGACCGTGCACACAGCTACGGCCGTGTGCATGAGGCCTAATAGCTGTACATAATATCAGCCCACTTGTAAACATCATCAAAAACAGAACATTATAATGAAAATTGTATAATAAGAAAAAAGTATTTGATTCAATATATACATGTACCGCTTGTCCATTCGCTTCATACAGTGGGCATTTTTGCTTTATTTTTGCCAATTCCATGTTTACTTGTTTGCTGATCACAGCCATTGGATTGCCACCTATAGGAAAAGCAAAAAATAAGTAGAGGCTTTCATTTTCCACTCCATGAACTACATCAGCTGAAAATTCAATGACCTATAAGGGTTCCATCATTACAAACCCTACAAATGTATGTATTTTTCTTGTAAAACAGCATAAAAGTGTCTGCATTAGAAGCCACAGATGTGAAATACACGTGCAGGTACCAAAAGTTTTTACTTTTCCTATACCAGCCTATGTAGTATGCAATGATCTATTATGACAAAAAAAGGAGTTTTTCCCATCAGGGACAATATGGCATATCCACAGAATACGTCAGACAGATGCGGGTCGAACATCTGGGTCCCGCACCCATCTCCAGAACGGGGCCCCCTAAACCCTGTTCTATGTTTTTCTGCTGCAGCTGCCTCCCGGCCACTTCCTGACTATATGGTCGGGAGTATGAAAACAGCGTAGCTCGCTGTGCTACACGGTTTCCGTAAGTGCGATAGAACTAAATGGTAGTTACGGAAACAGTGTAGCTCGCATGCAACGCTCCTTCCGTAAATGCGATTCGCTACAGCGAGCTACGTGGTTTTCGTACTCCGACCCTATAGTCAGGAAGTGGCCGGGAGGCAGTAGCAGAAAAAGATAGAACAGGGTTTAGGGGGCCTGTTCTGGAGATGGGTGCGGGCCCCAGAGGATGGACCTGCATCTATTTGACATATCCTGTGGATATGCCATGTATGTCCCTGATGGGAAAACCCCTTTAATGTGGTATTACTACCGTATATTACTAAGTCCATTGTTCTGTTGTTGTGGTGTCAGAACAAGGAGCCGATAAATCTGCATGGTGGCAAAGTTAAAGTCCACAGTATTACAAAGCTCCAGCACGACAAATTATTTAACTGGTCTTACTGAATGATCTACAGACACATGGTACTTCTAAAAAAAACAGTCAAATAAACTGACCTTGTTATATTATATTGTCCAAAGAATAAATTTACTTACCAAGTCCGGTGACTACCATTGCACCCAAATCAGCAACATAATTGCCTTTACGGAAGGTAGCAACCCTTCCTCCAACACGGTCCTGTATAAAAAAATAAAATAAATCATCAATGTTACTCCATTATGAACATTGCTCGTGTGCTTCAGGGTGATGTCCAGTGCATAAGAATTTGAAAGGTATGTGCAGCTAAACAAGATGCCAGTTAGAAAAACCCCAATGTGTATTAACCCCTTCCCTACGTTTGATGTACATGTACACCATAGTCAAGAGGGAGGAAATTATGCAGAGGGCACAGGAGCGGAGTCCGCACAATACGCAGCGGGTGTCAGATGTATAATACAGCTGACACCCTATTTAATGGCTGGGATCGGAGGTGTGAACTGGTGATCGAAAGGTGCGAATGGGTTGTCGTTGCAGCAGGGGCATAATAAAAAGGATACACTGCAATACACACTAAGGCATTAGCGCCGAAACGCGCTTTGGGGCAGATGTCCGCTGCGTTTGGTCTCCTATATCTATCATGGGTATGTGATATCTTTTGATAGGCACTATCATCATCTTTGCTACTATTTTTCTCCATGTTTGTATTGACCTGGCATGAGCTATTAGCTATTCACTCTCATCACTGCATATTTTTTGTGCGGGTCTAACATTTGTTTGTACTTATATGTCTATTTATTACATTTTGGTCTGTATAGATACGCTTTTGGAGGTCATTTTGTGATAAATTCTGTCATTTAGACACGTTTTGGAGCTACACAGCGCACTGTCCTTTTTAATCTGTCGGTTGTGGATTTTTTTATCCTACGTATCTTGTTTTTACTGTGTAACCTAATAAAGATTATTTCTATTGTTTATATATTTCTTGTTTTCATGGCATCTTTTCTCTATAGGTTTAGAATACAGAAGTATTGTAGTGCAATATCTAAATAATCGCATCTTCAAGTCCCCAGAAGGAGAGAACAAAATGTAAGAAGTTTAATACAATTTTTATGAATATATCACCCATATATCTATATATAAAACAAAAACAGAATCCGTGTTTTTTTGGACACCTCCCACAAAATGGAATAAAAAGTGATCAAAAATCATATGTATCCATAAAATTGTACCAATAAAAACAGGCTCTCACGTAGCTCCGTCAACAGAAAAAGAGCTTATGGTTTTGAAAACTATTATGGGTTTACATCACTTACCCTGGCTTCTAAGAGAGTAACATCCATGCCAAAACTTTGCAACTGGCGAGCGGCAGCCAAACCAGACACTCCCGAGCCAATGATTATCACCTTTCCCGTTTTTTTGGCTAAAGGGATTAGGAAGCAAGATAGTTACGTACATAAGGACTAAAATTAGGGACAGTTTATGTAAAAGTGAGATTTGCCCATTGCCCATGGAGTCAAATTTGTTGCTCTCCACTTTTTTTTCTGCACCATTGCTAATACAAGAGCGTACTATATGTTTACATCTGCAAGCTTGTCCCCCATGATGTGCCCACAGTTCAATTTCACATTACCAAACGTGATGATCTATAGACTCTCATAACACATTGCAGAAGTTATCCCATACTGCATAAACACCAATGGGATGCACTAAGCTCTTTATAGTAGTTTTAAGGCTCCGTTCACACCATGTTTTTGCATGTTGATATGAACATTTCTTTTCTTGGTCAAATGCTAAAACAGGATGCAACAGGACACAGAAATAATGCAATCTGATTTTTTTTTTGTCCTGCGGAAGACCAGGAATCAGACGGATTCTGTTTGTCTAACAAGAGAAGTAAATTGCAACAGAACGGAATGCAGCAGGAAAGACATCCTGTTTCAACCATTTCGGCATATACAAATAAAACCGGAAAGAAATATAAATATATATATAAAATGGAATTATACCTCCATGCTCATATATTTCCTAAATTGGTTGCTGACACAGGACACAAATAGTTGTCCTCAGTAGCGGGTACTTGCCACATTAGGACGAGCATTCTCGTCCTGTGTGACAGTGTGCGCGAGCGATCAGGAGCGGGGCAACAGCTGTAATACAGAAACCGCTTCTCTCTGTTGTTAACCCCTTGAATGCCGCGATCAAAGCTGACCGCAGCATTTAGAGGGAAGATGAGCATGGGGTCCTCCCCTTTGATTGCGTCACAGGGAATCCATGTGATGTGATCGAGGGGCATGCCATATATAGACAGACAGCGCAGGGTCCCCAGGGCTGTCTCACCATACTGCGGTATGCCCTAACAACTGCATGTGTAGAATCAGTACACAGGCTAGTGTACTGGCATATAGATATGTCAGTACATTAATGATAAAAAACTAAATTAAAAATGAAAAATCCCACTATGGGATTAAAATTTTTTTTTTTTTAAAAATGGAATGTTAAATTAAAAAAAACAAAAAAAAAAAAAAAAACTGTACAGGCCAACAGGACACAAAGGAGTGTTATCCTGGACTTAATAATTTTTTTTTGTATTATTGCCATTCAAAGTTGGCAAATAGTTTGAATCTTAAATCTATTTCATTTCAAAACAAAAAAGGTAACATTTAGGTTCCTTACTTGGTAAAGGCTTCAGTCTCTTGTAGATACCAAAGTTAATTAATCCATGCCTTTCGAGATAGCAGTGTATCCTGTGAACCAGCACAGAATCACCTAAATAAGACAAAATTGAAAATAAAATTAAAACGGGCATCATTTTTTAAAATTTTTAACGTGCATAATCTATTTCAGCTTGATGCTATATTAGATACCCATGAACTTACTATTATAAGGTGCTTCTAGCTGCTGAAGTGTTGCTTCAAACGTCAGTTGGACTTTAGGGTTGTCTAACCACAACTGCAACTACAGTAGATAAAGTAACGACAACATAAGTAACAGCAAAATTGGCGCAGCCAATTGTAAATGGACACAATATAGTATAGTCCTACTTACTGTGCGGTTTCGGATGTAGAGGAAGACCTTCTGAGTTGGTTGTGGGCCACTAATAATATCAGGGAAGCATGCTGCCTCTTGGGAAGTCATCCTGTCATGCGGAAGTCTGCTCTGGAAAGCTGCACCCTCTACACCTGAAGAAAAAAAGGAAGGCTTATTCTTAGTAAATTGCATTAAAATGTAAAAAAAATAAAAATAAAATAAAAAGGTTTCTGACATATGCCAGGACAAAAATAATTAAGACTTATTGGTTTAACCCTTTATTATTCCTTTAAAGGGAAGGTGTCACGGATTATTTTTTTTTAATAGAACATTGCTTTTAGTATGTTATTAAAATAAATTTTATTTATTTGTGTTCTTGTGTTGTACTTTTTTCTTACTTTTACTTCTCTATGGCATGCGCCGCTCCCACACAAGGAAGGTCTTCAGCAGAGCGAAATCCGGCGCCATTTTCATGTGGACCGGAAGCCACGGCTGGACAGTAAGATGACGACTTCCGGTCCACGTGTTCAAGGCAGCAAAGACGCTAGGTATAGGAGCGGAGGTGGCAGGAGCAGGTAAGTTATGTTTGTGTATATGATGTGTGTATTATGTTCGTGTAATACTGTCTGATTACCACTATCTAATCCTCCTACACTGTGCATTCGGTCAGAAAATGGCGGCACACAGTGTAGGTTTGAAGATTCAACCCCCTCCTTCTCCTGGCACTAGCCAGAATAAGGGAGGTGGGATTGTGTGAGGACACTAGAGCGAGTGTGTCTACCCAAAATTTGCAGCATAAAGCAATGAGGTTGCTTCACCACATTGCCAATGCTGCAATTTTTTGAACTGCTCCCTCTAGTGACCAGCACATGGAAATGTTATAAATTAGAATCTAATTTATAATATTTCCTGACTTGTGAAAAAATGTAAAAAACTAAAACAATGTGTAATCACTTAAATACTAACTGTTTAACTGAAAAAATAAAATAAAATAATAATTCTAGCGACACATTCCCTTTAATATATTTCTATGAATGACGTATGCCATTTGTGAAAAGTTAGTATTTCAGTGCAAGTACCTCTTTAGTTTCATGGATATTATTTCTTTATTAAAAAGGGTATTGTCCCATTGGGACAACCGCTGTCTATATGCCCTGTTAGGGCATTCTCAACATCATAGAGTGGGTCCCTTGCTCTGGCCCCTATTTTCAGCTGCACATAGCAGCACCCACTCTTGAAGATTTACCACAATCGTGTATTACATAGTCACCCATTCATTTGCCTGTTGATGATGGGGGAAGACCCACGGACAACCCCTTTAAGCCCATAAAGACCACTAAATTGGAAAAAAAAAACAACTATTTACCTGAGGGTTCATCCGGCTCACTGTCAATTTCCTCCTCTGGAGGAGCTTGTGGAGGGGGTGGTGGCACTTTCTTCTCCCTCTCCGCTTTTGCATTTCTCTCTTCTTCGGAATAATATTCATCTTCAGAAAGGTTGGCAAGACTTTCATCCATCTCCCTATATTCTACCTATAAAGTGTAAAAAGAACAAGATCATCAATAAGGCATAAACAAAGTTCGTAGGCACAGCTGGGTCTTGTGATCACTAATAATATCAAAACAGACAGTCCCTTACTCTGGCTTCTCCAGTTCACTATGATGAAGATCAGTGGGGTCCCCTCTTCCTAAACTCTTAACTACCCCCATAAACATTCCAGGTGGCGGTATTTGGCGGAGCATGGAGACCTCCATGCTGAGATATTTGGTAACGGATGTGCCTGTGGTATGAGAACTGAATGCTGCCTACAAGGCTTTGGGAGTCTAGCAGCACTAAAGCTGTCCCACTCACCGATCTTCAATGTTGACTGATAAATAATTATATATATTTTTTTTTTACCTCAGTCATGCGATCTTCCTTTGTCTTGCTTCCTTTTCTAACCTACATGAGTCAAGCAGAAATCACCTCAGAATAGGTATATTAGTGATCACGTCTTTCAATGGGGAAAAGGAGCATGAAGTTATGAGGCTCATGGGTTTTCCAGACACTATTGTTAAACACTGGCATTGATGGGACTGCCACTTAGTAAATTAGTGGTGCACGATGCAAGTAATGGCATCTATAACGGCTTTAAGGGGTTGTCTGGTTAAAAAAATAAAATAAAAAATAAGCAAAATAAATCTAATCAGAACCCCCCCTTCCCCCCACATTTCAAATACCCTCTTAGCCATTCTTAAATAATAAATGAGGGTCAACTTTTTAGCAGCTACAAAAAATAATAATACATCCCTTACTTGGGAGAGCCTGGCACATCCATACAGTGCATGGGCAGCTCATTGATTTAAATAAGCACTGTGTAATACTTCGTCTCACCTGTGGTGGTGCTGCATCCCCCCCCCCCCCTCCAAATTAAAACACATAGTTGGGATACCCAGAAGCGGGACATATTGTCGGGGAACGAGGCCTTAATGAAAAAAAAAAAAAGAGGAGAGTCAAATGCCGGGCTATCACAATTTCACATGGACAGCAGCAGGCAAGGTTTGCGCATTTCTACATATACAAAACACTTGCAAACTAATAGCAATTCTTAGTTAACGCCAGACCGGAGTAACCAAGCGTTACAAGCGTTAGTATCGACTACCTAGTTTCAGTGCATAAGGAAAAGAGCAGCAATATTGCCACCAGAAAAGCAGTAACTATGGCTGGGCCTACACACAATGTTTACCTCAGCTTTGCAGCAATATCTTACTGTAATGGAACAAAATAAAAAAGTAGAAACGTCCTTATATAAACACAGATCTGATTGGTGTTGGCTGGTAAAATATTTTCTTCCAACACGCTCCATATGGCCATACATTTTTGGAGAAGCACCTCTCAATGGAAATAAGGGGCCAGGTTGGGGACAGGAGACGCACAATCTTAAATGGTGAGGACGCAAGCTGCCAGACCCAAAACGTACGTCTTTGTCATAGAATAAAAAGTATTCTAGTTGTAGGTTAGGGCTACAAAGAAACAGAATGGGGTAAAAGTGGCAGCAAATAATCCGGTTCCTGCTGTCATTTTCTATCATTATAAAGGTCCTATATAAAGAGAATTAGGCTCTTTCTGGTTGCTATAAGTGAATACTTTTTGCACTAGTTCTGATAAATTTCTCTTTTTTCTTTTTCTTTCCCACAGCGTTAAAAAAGTCTATACTAACATAGCAAAGATCTGCATCATTGAATTAAAGCAACCATGAAAGCGAACAGGTATAATATAGTGTACTGTTACTACATGAGACAGTGGTCATCTGTATGGAATTTGAATGTTCCCTCCACATTACCATTATTTTATTTCCAATTTCTACCACCACTTAAAATATACAATAAAAAACACAAAATCACCACTCAAAACGGTACTTTCCCAGGAGAACAAAGTGCAGCATCAGGACTTATGGTCTATCACTTATGTGCTGGGGAAAGCTGTATCCTCTGAAGTAAACAGGGACTGTAGTGAAGTACCGTTTTGTGCGGTGATTTTGTGTTTTTTATTGTATTATATAAGGGTGCTGTGGATCTCACCCCGTTGCCTGCTTTGATTTAGCTTATTTTGAGAAGAATGCGAAGGAGTGATTTTTCTTTTACTTAAAATCTACATATAGAACTGGTGTTATATAAGATACTACACTGTGTACTAGGGAGAAGGTCTGAAGTGAGTGGATAACTTCTGGGTACAGTGGTGCAGATTATACAGACACTATCTAGATAAGGGGGTGTCTTACATGGCTCAGGTTAAGTTCCAGTGAAACATACTAGAGTTGTCACAATACCAGAATTTGGACTTCGATAACGATACTTTGTGTAGTATTGCGATTTTCGATACCAAAACGATACTTTGCCAACAGTAATAAAAAAAAATCAATAAGTTCTTCAATTTCTGATATGAGGCGCGTGGTGTGATGAATTTTGAATGTGCCTCACATTAATAGTAATTAACCTCATCATGTTTCTCCGTCACATTTGCCAACATTGGGTTAATGTTTGAGGTACATGATGGGGTTAATTACTATTAATATGAGGCACATAAAGGTTAAATTCATCACACCTCGTGCCTTACGAGAAAACAGCTTCAAAAACGTGCGTAAAATACACCGCAAAAAGCACGAATTGCTACAAAAACGTCTGAAAATCAGGAGCTGTTTTTGCTTGAAAACAGCTCCGTATTTCCAGACGTATTTTGCTAAGCCGTGTGAACATACCCATAAAGCAGGGTAACCAAAGCTTTTTCTACTGGGGCCTCACCAGCCAGAACATAGTGACACCTGAGCTTCACTAGCGGTTCTATTCCTTGCCAAAATTTAAAAAATGAATCAGTTTAAAGAGGCTGTCACCACATTATAAGTGCCCTATCTCCTACATAAGGAAATGGGCGCTATAATGTACGTGACAGCAGTGCTTTTTATTTAGAAAAACGATCTATTTTTACCACTTTATTAGCGTTTTTAGATTTATGCTAATGAGTTGCTTAATGCCCAAGTGGGCGTGTTTTCACTTTAGACCAAGTGGGCGTTGTACAGAGGAGTGTATGACGCTGACCAATCAGCATCATGCACTCCTCTCCATTAATTTACACAGCGCATAGGGATCCTGTTAGATCCTTATGTGCTGTCTTATACTAACACATTAACAATACTGAAGTGTTTAGACAGTGAATAGACATTCCACGGGATGTCTATTCACAATCTCTGCACTTCGTTACTGTTTCTATGGTAGTTACAGCCGAGGAAGCGTGATCTCGTTGTAACCTGTCATTTACCGCGTCCTCTGCTATAACTTACCACAGACAGAGTAATGAAGTGCAGAGATTGTGAATAGACATTCCATGGAATGTCTATTCACTGTCTAAACACTTCAGTATTGTTAATGTGTTAGTATAAGACAGCACATAAGGATCTAGCAGGATCCCTATGCGCTGAGTAAATGAATGGAGAGGAGTGCATGATGCGGATTGGTCAGCGTCACACTCCCCTGTACAACGCCCACTTGGTCTAAAGTGAAAATACGCCCACTTGGGCATTAAGCAACTCATTAGTATAAATTTAAAATTGCTAATAAAGTGGTAAAAATAGATATTTTTTTAAAATAAAAAGCATTACGGTCACCTACATTATAGCGCCGATCTCCTTATGTAGGAGACAGGGCACTTATAATGTGGTGACAGAGCCTCTTTAACTTTTGTATCCTAAATCCAGTATAAGGCTGGGTTCACACGACCTATTTACAGGCGTAAACGAGGCGTTTTACGCCTCGAATTACGCCTGAAAACACGGCTCAAATACGTCGGCAAACATCTGCCCATTCATTTCAATGGGTTTGCCGACGTACTGTGCCGACAACCTGTAATATTACGCGTCGCTGTCAAAAGACGGCGCGTAAAATAACAGCGTCATCAAAGAAGTGCAGGACACTTCTTGGGACGTAATTTGAGCCGTTTTTCATTGACTTCAATGAAGAACAGCTCCAAATTACGGCCGTAATTGACGACTCGCAAAACGCGAGTACGAGCAATTACCTCTGAAACGCAGGAGCTGTTTTCTCCTGAAAGCAGCTCCATAATTTCAGCCGTAATTGTCGTTATCGTGTGCACATACCCTAACAAAAGGAGATATGCTGCTAATCCAGGGACTGCGGTGTCCAGAGAATGGCCTGTAATAGGATTAATAAGCAAACGATCTCTCCTATCCATACTGCCTCTTAAGGACTCATTCAGACGAGCGTAAAACTCGTCCGTATGTGGTACGTGAAAATCATGCACAGCACACTGAACCATTGATTTTAATGGGGCCGTTCACACATGAAGTAATTTTTATACGCAGCGTGTGTTCGTTGCGCGAAACTCACTGCATGTCCTATATTGGTGCGTTTTTCACGCACCTACGTGCCCATTGAAGTCATCCGTGTTGTGTGCGGAAAATTCCATTGAAAAAAAAACTAAATATGTGCTTTGCGAGTGCTTGAAAAACGCATGCCACTCGCAAAGCACACTGATGCATAACGCAACACACACGGACAAGATTCACTCGCGTTTTTCACGCGCATGAATCTGATACACCAGTGTGAATGTAGCTTAAGAAGTGTCTAACCAATAACTGAGAGATCATTCACCAGTGAAGAACTAGTCGAAGGGCCCTCCTACACAGACCAATTATTGGGCAAACGCGTGTTTCCGACCATTGCCCTGTGTAGACAGGGCAACAATCAGCCTATGAAAAAGCAAACGCTCGATCATCATCTAATCGTATAGTTTCTGCTGCAGAAAATATTATCGTTGTCGGCGCCACATCTCCCTGTGTAAACAGGGAGATGTGCTGCCGACATGACTAATGCATGGGGATGAGAAATTGTAGTAACTAGCTGTATCTCTAAAAGTAAAAATAAAATAAAAAATAAAATTATAAAAGTTGCACAAAATACACGGAGATTTTTTTTATTTAAAATAAATAAATAAATCCCTTTCAAAAGTTTACATAGGCCTTTAATAGATGCCACAAGAGCCCTTTCAAATAACGGAAAGGCTGTTATAACAGCAAGGGAATATTCTTCATAATGATGCCTATGGATCTGTTATTTGGCCAATACCGGTCAGTCTACATATACAGCACATACATACAGCTGCTGCCTGAACTGACACGTGGCGTGTAAACTACTGTCAACATCAAAGATGTGGTCCCCTAGAAACTTAAGAACCCCTTTAATATTGCCATATTTAAAAAAAAATAAAAAAAATTATAATTGATCAGCCATAGCATTTAGGCTAGGGTTACACCTAGACTTTTTATAGTGCCACTGATTGATATTAACTTTTGGGTGACCGCTGCAGTCCACAAGAGTGAATGCCACTCAATGTATTCAATTGGACGGCAGCTGTAGCTGAACATTGATTATATTGTTACAACGGCACCGGTCAAAGGGTGGGATATATTAGGCAGCAAGTGAACAGTCAGTTCTTGAATTCAATGTGTTGGAAGCAGGAAAAATGGCCAAGTGTAATGCCTCATGAACACGACCGTTGTGCGACCCGGGCCGCTTTTGACGGAATCCAAGTGGCACCCGATAGTCCAGAACATGTCCGATCTTTCCTCGGATCACTGATGGGACTCGGACGGCACACACGGTTGTGTGCATGAGGCGTAAGGATCTGAGCGACTATGCCAAGGGCGAAATTGCGATGACTAGATGACGAGTAAGAGCATTTCCAAAATGGCAGGCATTGTGGAATGTTCCCAGTATGCAGTGGTTAGTACCCACCAAAAGTGGCCCAAGGATGGACAGCCAGTGAACCAGTGACTGGGTTGTGAGCGCCCTAGGCTCATTGATGCACGTGGGGAGCGAAGGTTAGCTTGTCTGATCTTACTCCAGACACCTGACTGCAAAGAGCGGAATCAAAGATCACTTTGATTCTGTCCGTTCAACAACTTAAATGCCACGGTCAATCGCAACCGCAGCATTTAAAGTGTTAGAATTAGTGGGGCGCCCCCCCCCAAACAAGCCATCGTGTCCCCCCGCAGCACCATCAGCCGGTAGCAACGGTTCTTATGGCAGGTCTGCCATCCTTGTACTCCTTTGAAGCTCTGCCTCAGGCAGTATTGCAGTATATCATGCAAGCGATCCAACGATCGCTGCTTCACGTCCCCTATGGGGGACTAATAAAAAAAAAAAAAGCAAAAAAAAACAAACAGTAAAATAAAAGGGGTTTTTATTATGTTCCAAAAAAATAATAATAATAAAGTATTACAATTTCAAAAAAACATTTTTCACATTCTTTCCCTACATCAATGTTAAAAACATAAAAGTTAACATAACTGGTATCGCCGCGTCCGTAAAAGTCTGAACTATCACAATATAATGTTGTTTAACCTGCTCGATGAATACCGTAAAAAATAAATAAATTATATATATATATATATATATATATATATATATAAAACACGCGAATTGCTGTTTTTTGGTCACCTTAGCGCTCCAAAAAAATGAAATAAAAAGTGATCAAAAAGTCGCATATACTCCAAAATGGTATCAGTGAAAACTTAAGCCCACGCATCGCTAAATTTATGAAAAAAAAAAAAAAGTTATGGCTCTCAGAACATGGCGAGACAAAAGATTTTTTAATTTAGCAAATAGTTTGATTTTTTTTAAAAGTGGTAAAACATAAAACAAAACATAAGAATTCAGTATCGCCGTAATCGTATCAACCTGTAGAATAAGGTGAATATGTTGTTTTTACCGCCTGATAAATGCCGTAAAAAACAAAACCCAAAAAATGGCGTAATCTGTTTTTTTCAGCTTCCTAGTGCATTATGCGGTACAGTAAGTGGTGCCATAAAAAACTACAACTTGTCCCGCAAAAAAAAAAAAAAAAAAAAAAAAAAAAGGTCCTCATATGGCTATATAGACGGAAAGAAAAAAAATTATAGCTTTTGGAAGTCAAGTCTTGGTGGAGAAGGATTTGGGTTCCTATATCACTGGGCTGACTTTTCATTGGGGTACAAACTGTATTCTGCAGATGATTTGCACCTAAATGGAAGGGGGTCCGCTGTGCTGGGGGAGAGAATTCTAGCTGGGGTGGCGGAGTATTTAAACTAGGGCTGAGGAGGGAGGTCAATGTAGAAAATAAAGGGGTAGTTAGGTTAGAGAGGGGTCAGACTATATTGGTGGGGGGAGAAACAGACTGAGGGGAGAGGACTAGACAACAAGATAAGAAGATCCTTTCGTTACATTATAAGGCCTCATGCACACGACCGTATTTTTTCCCACCCGTAAATACTGGCGTAAATACGGGTCCGGTGTCACACGTATTCCACCCGTTTTGCACCAGTATTTACGAACCCGTGCTCGTAAATATGGGTCCGGTGTCACACGTATTCCACCCGTATTTACGAGCACGTTTTTGGCAGCAAAATAGCACTGCACTAATCGGCAGCCCCTTCTCTCTATCAGTGCAGGATAGAGAGAAGGGACAGCCTTTTCTGTAATAAAAGTTAAAGAAATTCATACTTACCCGGCCGTTGTCTTGGTGACGCGTCCCTCTCTTCACATCCAGCCCGACATCCCTGGATGACGCGGCAGTCCATGTGACCGCTGCAGCCTGTGATTGACCTGTGATTGGCTGCAGCGGTCACATGGCCTGAAACGTCATCCAGGACGTCGGCCCGGATGTCGAGAGGGACGCGTCACCAAGGCAACGGGCGGGAGACCGGGCTGGAGGAAGCAGGAAGTTGTCGGTAAGTATGAACGTCTTTTATTTTTATTTTTTACAGGATAGGGGATACATGTCTTGTTTATGGCAGAGCGGGGAGATACCTCCCCGCTCTGCCATAGTTTTCATTGTAGTCCCGGCGGTAGTTACGCCACTGGGCTGTGGCCTGCAGACCGGGTAGTTCCCTGACCTCGCCTCACCTCGCAACGCTCCCGTAATCACGGGTGAACACACGCAGCCACCCATGATTACGGGAGCCCCATAGACTTCTATGGGATGCCCGTGCCGTTATTACGGCATGAAATAGGGCATGTTCTATCTTTTTTAACGGCACGGGTACCTTCCCGTGAGCAAACGGGAAGGTACCCGTGGCTAACAGAAGCCTATGAGCCCGTTATTGCGGGTCGTAATAACGACCCGCAATAACGGGTGTTTTTACGGTCGTGTGCATGAGGCCTAATAGTGTAAAAAAAAATGCCCAAATAATGTCAAATCACATTTCTGATAATAAAAGTGAAAAACTGAAAGGCAAGTTAAAGTGTATGTTCACAAATGGCAGAAGTCTAGCAAGCAAAATGGGGGAGCTGGAGGCCTTGATACTGGAAGAAAATAAAGATATACTGGGTGTTGCTGAAACATGGCTGGACTCTTCACATGACAGGGCTGTAAATCTACAGGGTTTTACACTGTTTCGGAAAGACAGGGTGAATAGGAAAGGCGGTGGTGTATGTCTGTATGTGAGAAGCGATATGAAGGTGAGTGTGAATGAGACATTAGAGGGTGAAGATTGTGAGGAGGTTGAAACCTTGTGGGTGGAACTAGAAAGGGAGGTAAACACTGAAAAAATTACTTTTGGTGTAATCTATAGACCCCCCAATATAACTGAGGAGATGGAAGTTCAGCTATATAAACAGATGGAGCGGGCTGCACAGGCGGGTACAGTAGTGATAATTGGAGATTTTAATTACCGGGATATTAATTGGTGTCATGGTTCGGCTTCAACTGCAAAGGGGAGACATTTCCTCAACCTGTTGCAGGAAAATTTTATGGGCCAGTTTGTGGAAGACCCGACTAGAGGTGAAGCTCTGTTGGATCTGGTCATTTCTAATAATGCAGATCTTGTTGGGAATGTCAATGTTCGTGAAAACCTCGGTAATAGTGATTACAATATAGTTACATTTTACCTATACTGTAAAAAACAAACGCAGGCTGGGAGGGCAAAAACATTTAATTTTAAGAAAGCCAATTTCCCCAGGATGAGGGCTGCAATTCAGGATATGGACTGGGAAGAACTAATGTCAAATAATGGAACAAATGATAAATGGGAGATTTTCAAATCAACTTTGAGTTATTATAGTGCAAAATGTATTCCTATAGGTAACAAGTATAAACGACTCAAATTAAACCCCACATGGCTTACACCGTCTGTGAAAGGGGCAATACATGACAAAAAAAGGGCATTTAAAAAAATACAAATCTGAGGGTACTGCTGTAGCCTTTGTAACATATAAAGAGCTTAATAAAATCTGTAAAAATGTAATAAAATTAGCAAAAATACAAAATGAAAGTCAGGTGGCCAAGGATAGTAAAACAAATCCTAAAAAAATTCTTCAAGTATATAAATGCTAAAAAGCCAAGGTCTGAACATGTAGGACCCCTAGATAATGGTAATGGGGAGTTGATCACAGGGGATCAAGAGAAGGCAGAGTTACTAAATGGGTTCTTTAGCTCTGTATATACAACTGAAGAAAGAGCAGCTGCTGTAGCCGGTGCCAGTGCTGTTAATATATCAGTTGAATACTGAATTGGATGAATGTAGATATGGTCCAAGCTAAATTAAATAAAATAAATGTACACAAGGCCCCGGGACCAGATGGGTTAAACCCTAGAATTCTTAGGCTATGTTCACACGGAGTATTTTGGGGGAGGAATATCTGCCTCAAAGCTCCAAACGGAATTTTGAGGCAGATATTCCTCCCCCAAAATACTCCGTGTGAATAGCAATGATCGCGCCGTTTTTCGCTCGCGGCCATTGAGCGCCGCGGGCAGAAAACACGCTTTCTCCTGCCTCCCATTGAAGTCAATGGGAGGTCGGAGGCGGAAGCGCCCGAAGATAGGGCATGTCGCTTCTTTTTCCCGCGAGGCAGTTTTACTGCTCGCGGGAAAAAGACGCCGACGCCTCCCATTGAAATCAATGGGAGGCGTTCTCGGGCCGTTTCTGCCGAGTTTTGCGACGCGGTTTCCGCGTCAAAAAACTCGGCAAAAGACCCCGTGTGAACATAGCCTTAAAGAGCTTAGTTCAGTTATTTCTGTCCCCCTTTTCATAATATTTAGAGATTCTCTAGTGACTGGAATAGTGCCAAGGGACTGGCGCAGGGCAAATGTGGTGCCTATTTTCAAAAAGGACTCTAGGTCTTCCCAGGGTAATTATAGACCAGTAAGCTTAAAGGAAGGGTGTCGCGGAAAAAAAAATTTTTTATATATAATTTTGCTTTTAGTGTTTTATTAAAAAAAAGTTTATTTATTTGTGTGTTTGTGTTTTACTTTTTTTTTCTTCAAACTTTTTCTTGTCTATGGGGGCTGCCATTTTTTTTTTCATCTCTGAATGTGTCGATTAACGACACATATAGACATGGAATACGGCACATACAGCCCCATAGAGAATGCGAACGGGAGCCGTTCCATTCACTATGCTGTACGCCGTCTGTGTGGGAACGGCGCATGTCCTGCTCCCACACAGTCCAAATGGAAGGTCTTTGGCCGAGCGACATCCGGCGCCATTTTCTTGTGGACCGGAAGCCGTGGCCGGACAGTAAGATGACTACTTCCGGTTGCGGCTTCCGGGAATGTGTTCAGAAGCAAGCGGAGGGAGCAGACGGACCGGAGGGAGAGGCGGCGGTAGGAGCAGGTAAGTCATGTTTATGTATGTTTTGTGTTATAACCACTGTATCTAAGCCTACTACACTGTGTATTCGCTCAAAAAATGGCGGCACACAGTGTAGGAGGCTTGAACATTCAATCCCCTACTTTCTCCTGGCACTAGCCAGGATAAGGGAGGGGGGATTCTGTGAGCTCACTAGAGCGTGTGTGTGTTTTCTAAAAAATTTCTAGCGACACATTCCCTTTAACATCCATCGTGGGGAAAATGTTTGAGGGGCTATTGAGGGACTATATACAGGATTATGTGACAAAAAAAATAGTATTATAAGTGACAGCCAGCACGGTTTTACTAAGGACAAAAGTTGTCAAACCAACCTGATTTGTTTTTATGAAGAGGTGAGCAGAAGTCTAGACAGAGGGGCCGCTGTGGATATAGTGTTTTTGGACTTTGCAAAGGCATTTGACACGGTCCCTCATAGACGTCTAATGGGTAAATTAAGGACTATAGGTTTAGAAAGTATAGTTTGTAATTGGATTGAGAATTGGCTCAAGGACCGTATCCAGAGAGTTTTGGTCAATGATTCCTACTCTGAATGGTCCCCGGTAATAAGTGGTGTACCCCAGGGTTCAGTACTGGGACCACTATTATTCAACTTAGTTATTAATGATATAGAGGATCGGATTAATAGCACTATTTCTATTTTTGCAGATGACACCAAGCTATGTAATATAGTTCAGACTATGGAAGATGCTCATGAATTGCAAGCGGATTTAAACAAACTAAGTGTTTGGGCGTCCAGTTGGCAAATGAGGTTTAATGTGGATAAATGTAAAGTTATGCACCTGGGTACCAACAACCTGCATGCATCATATGTCCTAGGGGGAGCTATACTGGGACTTGTCACTTGTTGAGAAGGATCTGGGTGTACTTGTAGATCATAAACTAAATAACAGCATGCAATGTCAATCAGCTGCTTCAAAGGCCAGCAGGATATTGTCGTGTATTAAAAGAGGCATGGACTCGCGGGACAGGGATGTAATAATGCCACTTTACAAAGCATTAGTGAGGCCTCATCTAGAATATGCAGTTCAGTTCTGGCCTCCAGTTCATAGAAAAGATGCCCTGGAGATGGAAAAAATACAAAGAAGAGCAACGAAGCTAATAAGGGGCATGGAGAATCTAAGTTATGAGGAAAGATTAAAAGAACTAAACCTATTTAGCCTTGAAAAAAGACGACTAAGGGGGGACAACATTAACTTATATAAATATATTAATGGCACATACAAAAAATATGGTGAAATCCTGTTCCATGTAAAACCCCCTCAAAAAACAAGGGGGCGCTCCCTCCATCTGGAGAAAAAAAGGTTCAACCTGCAGAGGCGACAAGCCTTCTTTACTGTGAATCTATGGAATAGCCTACCGCAGGAGCCGTCACAGCAGGGACAGTAGATGGCTTTAAAAAAAGGCTTAAATCATTTCACAGAACAAAAAAAGTATTCGCTCCTATGTGTAGAAATTTTTCCCTTGCCTTTTCCCATCCCTTGGTTGAACATGTGTCTTTTTTCAGCCGTACTAACTATGTAACTATAAGTAGGAAAAAACAAAAAAGTGAAAATCCCCCCCCAAAAAAAGAGGAGGGAAGGGGTTAAAGGTTATGTAAAACTTTGAAAGGCAATTTTTTATTTTCTAATAAAAAGGTCAGTGTGATTGGTGCAACTTTATAAATAGTTATTAAAAATTATTTTTACTTTTGGAGATACAGCTGCTCTATATTCTCTATACCCTGCAGCTGTATCGTTCGCTAAATCCTGTTCCGGTCAGGTGGGTTCAGTGTCAGCGGGTCTTGCGTGGATCCACCTGTAATCTATCACATCTAAGGTCATAACTTGGATGTGATAGATTACAGGTGGACCCGCTGACAATAAACCTGTCAGGTCCACGGGACTGACGGAGTCAGGTCATAGAGAACGATACAGCTGCTCTATAGAGAGAACACAGAGCAGCTGTATCTCAAAAAGTAAAAATTATTTTTAATAAAAAACTATTTATGAAGTTGAACCAAACACACGAATTGACCTTTTTAAAAAAATAAAATGCCTTTCAAAGGATACATAGCCTTTAAGTGCCTAAAGTGGGCACATGAGCATGAGAACTGGACCATGGAGCAATGGAAGAAGGTGCCTGGCCTGATAAATCACATTATCTTTTACATCATGTGAACAGCCGGGTGCACGTGCGTCCCTTACCTGGGAAAGGGATGGCACCAGAATGCACTATGGGAAGAAGGCAAGTCGCCAGAAGCAGTGTGATGATCTGGGCAATGTTCTAATATGAAACCTTGGGTCCTGGCATTCATGTGGACATTACTTTGACACCTACCACCTAACTAAACATTATTACAGACCAAGTACACCCCTTCATGGCAAAAATATTCCCTAATGGCAGTGGCCTCTTTCAGCAGGATAATGCACCCTACCACACTGCAAAAATTAAGGAATAGGTTGAGGAACATGACAGAGTTCAAGGTGTTGATTTGGCCTCCAAATTCCCCAGATCAAGTCCATGGAGGCCACACATCATAATTTACAGGACTTAAAGAGGCTCTGTCACCAGATTATAAATGCTCTATCTCCTATATAATCTGATCGGCGCTGTAATGTAGATAACAGCAGTGGTTTTTATTTTGAAAAATGATAATTTTTGAGCAAGTTATGAGCAATTTTAGATTTATACTAATTACTTTCTTAATGCCCAACTGGGCGTGTTTTTACTTTTGACCAAGTGGGCGTTGTAAAGAGTGTATGACGCTGACCAATCAGTGACTAATCAGCGTCATATACTTCTCTCCATTCATACAAAGCACTGTGTGATCTCGTGAGATCACGATGTGCTGTCACATACACCTACATTAACTTTACTGAAGTGTCTTGACAGTGAATAGACATTGCCTCCAGCCATGATGCGATGTCTATTCACACTCCCGAGACTTCGGTAAAGTTTGTGTGGGACTTAATCACAGCACAGCGTGATCTCGCTACTGCTGTCATTCATAGCGTGATCTCGCGAGATCACGCTGTGCAGCGATTAAGTCCTACACAAACTTTACCGAAGTGTAGGGATTGTGAATGGACATCGCGTCCTGGCTGGAGGTGATGTCTATGCACTCTCAAGACACTTCAGTAAAGTTAATGTAGGTGCATGTGACAGCACATCGTGATCTCGCTAGATCACGCTGTGCGGAGTATGAATGGAGAGAAGTGTATGACGCTGATTAGTCACTGATTGGTCAGCGTCATACACTTCTCTTTACAACGCCCACTTGGTCAAAAGTTAAAAAACGCCCAGTTGGGCATTAAGAAAGTAATTAGTATAAATCTAAAATAGGTCATAACTTCCTCAAAAATTATCATTTTTCAAAATAAAAAATAGTGTTATCTACATTATAGCGCCGATCAGATTATGTAGGATAGGGCACTTATAATGTGGTGACAGAGCCTCTTTAAAGGATCTGCTGCTAACGTCTTCATACCACATACCACAGGACACTTTCAAAGGTCTTGTGGATTCCTACTGTATATGGGGAAAGCTGACAGCTCATGAACATCAGTCGTCAGGAGGAAAGATCTGGCAAGTCTGATTCAAACAAGACTGATCCTTTGTTCCTAGGAAGATAAGGCTGATAGTTGTCTAGCAGCATCTTACTCCCCTCTCCCAAAAGAAATCGATCTGCTGAGTGTATATGTTTGAGTCAGAATGTTTATGGCCAACAACTATCAGCAGTGTATGGTCTTCTGTCAGCTTCTTTTAGGAGATAAGCAGTGCCAGAGATGTCTGGCAGCTGCTGATCTCCCTGCTCTATTAAAATAACAGGAGCATATGGGGAACTAAGGCGGTCATATGTGATCTGTATGGCTACCTTACCCATTGACCAACCACATTGTATTCATCACATACCAGGAGGAACAAAAAACATTATTTTGTCGTATACATTTCCCTGAGTTGAAATGAAGACATAAAATCTATATGCACGACGTCACAATCTATTGTAAGGGATGGCAGACGGGCTCTGTGAGGGCAGTCGTCCCTACTACACTCATTGTGTGCTGCAACAGCTGCAGCAGATGGCTCACAATACACTCTCCAGCTCATTTGCACAAAGGCAGGAAGTGCAAGAACACCATGTTCACTCGCCTGGGCATAAAGGGCACCGGACAACTTTCAATGGTGATGGGCAGATGCTGTAAAGACATTGGCACCTATCACATGGCAAATCAGCAGGTAGTAGAACGAGAACGCACTTTAGCGTAAGGTCAAGTTTAAAATACAAGGCACTTCATACATTCTAGAAACACTGAAGAAAGGGTGAATAAGCCTGGGTTCACACAGGGCATTCAGAACCAACCAACTACCTCACCCACTATGGCTCTGTCTTGTAGTCGCGGCTCTTTTATTAACAGGAAATAATAGAAATGTCCCTAATACTATTTTCTAAAGAAAAGGTTCCCTAAAAACGCCAGCTGGGAAACCCAGCGCACTGTGAATGGGTATTCATAGCTCCCCATTATTTCCTATGCACTATATATACCACCACATATAAAAGCTCGGTGTCCTCCCGGTTTCCACTCCCATCAGATCATATCAATGAGGGTGAATGTAAAAATTATTAGATCGGAAGCATATAAACTGCTATCCACATAACCCCACAATGGGAAAACTGCTCTATGATAGCAAGAAATCCTTGTGTGTAATCAGAACGACGTCCCAGTGACAGATTGTGGGACGTTTCACACAATTAGGTTCCTACCATTTCCGTGCGCGCTATTGCTCCCTGTTATCAGCCACCTAAGCCTGTAAAGCGGCTGGCTGCAGTTTTTATGGGACGACTCACAGGAAGTGAAGAAAGCTGTCTGCCCCCACGATCACATTACCATCGCTTGTACGTGTAGTGGTAACCGATCTTTGTATTTATTAGGCTTCTTTATTTCACCACCAATGAGATGACTGGAACAATTGCTACATATATGACAATAGGCGGAGCTGTGTCTGACCCGCTGCATGCGCTGACAGAACAATGGTACTCGGCACTGTGCGGTACCGCATATGGCGCACTGCGATTAAGATCGTACGAGGGCCTCCGACTTACTCTCACCTTTGCCCTCTTCCTACGACTTGTTCTCCGACCTTCAGGCGTTTCAGGAAGCCCCCCATCCGCTCCAGCCATAATCCCTGGTACAGAGGAGCCTCCGTGTTCTGCCCCTGGAGAGGCCCTCTCCTTCTTCCTCGGGGTCCTTTCGAGGGGGACCCCGGTATCTGGCGATGCCATTATGCTACAAGAAGATGATGAGGATGACGAGGATGATGAAGAGGATGCAGGGGGTTGAGACTCTGCTCCGTTCTCACCACCCCCGCCGGACTCGGACTTCTTAGCAGTAAGCATCGAGTCGAGATGGCGGCTTTCGATCGTAGGGGGAGGAGCTCAAGTAGAGGTGGGGCCTGTGCAGGGATGATGGGTGGAGTAGTGGACACTAGACCTGATACACCGGCGGTCGAAGCCTTGTGTGTGTGCGCAAGAGAGACACCAGGACCCACGCACACCACCGCGCTGTACGACGAGAACGCGCACCCTACTTATGCTCCGCCCACCACTGGGCGTCCACCCCGACATTGTCCTATGCTGGGTACCTCACCTGCCTCTGTAGTAGCTGCACCCGCGATTCTGAGGAGAAGTCCGACACTCGTCACGTCTGGCCTGGAGTCGGCTTAGGCCAGAGTAAACATCCCCATACTTCCTTGTACGTCATATAAAGGAGGTTAAAGGGGTTCTGTGGATTTATATGGATGTAGTGGTGTAAAGTTCTAGTGTACTTTCCTGTCCCTGGGAGCTGACACTGGGGGACCCTGGTGGCCTGGGGAGGGGGATTAGCTGGAGGCAGGATTTTGTTGGGGGTAGTTCAGGTTTACACGTGCACAGGCGCACAGCAGCTCCAGTGAATATCCCAATAACATTACGAGCTGTAGTCCCCCATAACATTGCCCCCTTAAAAGTGCTAGACACTGCAATATTACCCCCCAATAAAGTTACGTTCACACCGTTCTTTTTGCATTTTGTCTGCTGCAAGGGCGTTTGGTCCGGCCCAATTTTGCCCTTATGGACCAAAACAATTTTTTTTATTTTTCCTTTCTGCATACTGACAGTCATAGCTTTTATATTTATAAAGCTGTTTTTGGCGAGATGAGTTGTACTTTATATAGTTGACATTTTTTGGTACGTTTACATCAGTGTTTATTGCATATTCAATTTTTATTTTGACGTAAATGCATATATTTATTTTTTTGACGTTTCTTGAGAAAACCAAATACGTGTGTTTAATAAGGTTTATTTTAAAAAATGCACATGTGTGTTTTTTTTGGTTTTTTTTTATCACTCGTTTCGCTTTTTTTTTAAAATCTCGGGTAACGTACTGGCATCTATATGCCAGTATATTAGCCTGTGTACTGATAGGAACACTCTAACAACTGCCTGTGTACTAAGTATGCCCTAGCAGGAAATCTGGTCAGACAGCCCTGGGGTCCTTCAATGGACCCTGGCCTGTTTGCTCACACTGGGTATATGCCTTGGATCATGTCGCAGGAATACCCTGTGATTCCCCTTCTCAGTCTCTCCCTTTGAATGCTGCGATCATTATTGATTCCGGAATTCAAAGGGTTAAATGGCAGACATCAGATGTTTCTCTGATCTCAACCCTTTCTAGCGGAACTGCAGCTGTGTATTACAGCAGGACGGTTATGCTCGTCCTGCCCCCTAATGCGGTTAATATTCCATTTACACAGTCCAGGGCTCTACATTTGGCTGGGCTTATACCCCAAACATACAATTGTATGATGTTACATATGTCTGCCGTTGTCTCCTGTTGAATTGAATAGCAGTCAACTAAGCTGTTTAATGCAGTTGAAGCAAAGATATGCCAACGTATACCAGCCTAACATATGCCAGAAGGACACTCCTTTAGCTAATGATAGTCCATGGCATGTTAGAGGTATTCTTCAGGAGATCTTCCCAGCATACACTCTGAATATGGAGTGATCCTAGCCTTTCAGTGATCGCCACAGTATTTTTCACTTACCCCTTTGCACTCCTGCATCTTTCTACTAGTACCAAGTCACAACTAATTTAGAACTTCCTCTTCATATGAGAGTATTAGGGTATGTTCACACGGCAGCGTCCGTTACGGCTGAAATTACGTGGCTTTTTTCAGGAGAAAACGGCTCTAATTTCAGCCATCATGGCATGTTGAGGCGCTTTTCGCTGCGTCCATTACGGACGTAAATGGAGCTGTTTTTCCATGGAGTCAATGGAAAACGGCTCCATTTACGTCTGAAGAAGTGACAGATACTTCTTTGACGCGGGCGTCTTTTTTACGCCCCGCCTTTTGACAGCGGGGCGTAAAAAAAATGACCGTCGGAACAGAACATTCAAATGAATGGGCAGATGTTTGCCGACGCTATTGAGCCGCATTTTCGGACGTAATTCGGGGCTAAAACGCCCGAATTACGTCCGTAAATAGTGCGTGTGAACCCAGCCTAATACCCTCCAATTTTGTAGTATAATATTGAATTTCTATTTTCAAAGGTATAAGGGAATGGAGCATTTCAGTCAGAAGTACACTAAGACATCCAGTGTTAAAGGGGTTGTCTATAAATAGACAATTATCACCTATCAGGATAGGTGATAAGTGTCTCATCGCTGAGGGCCCTACTGAGATTGGGGGTCCCAAACACCCCCGTTACTGCTCAACCTCAGTGAATGGAGCTGTGATCAAGCAGGGGTGCTGCCACTCCATTCAAAGTCTATGGAACTGAGGAAAACGTAAGTTTAGCACTCCGTCAGTCCCATAGGCATTAAATGCAGCTGTGGGTGCATGCTCGACTTCTGCTCCATTAAAAGCTGCCGTTCACTGCAGTTGAACACTGAGGAGGAATGGGGGGTTTTGAACCCCTGTTCTCGCAATCGTTGGGGGGTCCCAGTGGTAGGGCCCCCAACGATCAGATTATCACCTGTATACGTGATAATTCTCGATTCTGGGACAACCCCTTCAGTGTGTGGTGTCGCCAGTCACTGTTGGAAATTTACCATGATCTTGTCATACATATAATGTGAAAGTTCATTAAGGAGTTATGTTATGAGAAACAATATAGTAGTTGAACGGCACTTGCCTTATATAGCAGGATTAGGGTTCATTCAGACAGTCATGATCTGTGGGTATGTGGACCCACTGGGCCGTAGCAGGATAGCAGCTGGCCAATACAGATTACCAAGCAAAGTCTATAGTTCAAGCAAGGGTACCTGTGGTAGTTAAGACAGTAGCACTGACTAGGCTCAGTTGGGACCTTGACAGCAGACAGACCGGTGGTACAACACGACTCCAACTCTTTAAGGCATAGGAACAAGGTAGCACGGGATACAGGTAGCAGGAATGGGAACAGTGGGAACTGGAAAACACTAAGGGACCATTTGTAAAGACTAACACGGGTAAACACAACAACGCTCAGGCAATGAAGGAAGGGGCAGGGCCCTTCTTATAGTCCAGAGATCATGGGCTAATATTGGTATACAATTCAGGTGCGTGCGCTGGGGACAGCAGAGTGAAGCGTAAGTGAGCGCTGGTGTCTCCTGAGGAGGAGATGCGGGCCAGTGCTCACTGATCAATGGCTGCGTCCATCGGGGGGGGGGGGGTGAGTAATCCTGATGGTCCATGGCCATGGGTGTCACAGTATCCCCCCTCTTACGCCCCCTCCTCCTGGGGCCAGAGCGGGAGAGAAACTTCTTCAGGAGGGTAGGAGCATTGAGGTTCTCCTCTGGCTCCCAGGACCTCTCTTCTGGACCAAACTCCCCCCAATCCACCAAATAAAAAGTTCTTCCTCCTACTCTCTTGGTGTCTAGGATCTCCTTAAACTCGAATGTATCCGATGAACCGCTGGGGGCAACTGCAGGACTAAGAATCTTGGTGTAACAGTTCAGGACCACAGGCTTCAAGAGGGAGACATGGAAGGAGTTGGGGATCTTTAGGGTGGCAGGCAGCCGAAGCTAGTAGGAGACAGGGTTGATCTGTTGCAAAATCTCGAAGGGTCCGACGAACCTGGGAGCAAACTTGTATGATGGCACCCTCAACCGAATATTTCTAAAGGACAGCCAGACCTTGGTACCTGGAAGAAACTGGGGAGGTTCTCTTCTCCTTGTGCCTGCCTTTCATTTCATGCGGTCGACCATCAGCAGAATAGAGGTTCAGGTTTGCTGCCAGATCTGCAGGAAGTCCCTAAAAGCAGAATCAGCTGCGGGCACCTCGGACGTAATGGACACAGGGAGAGGAATTTGTGGGTGTTGGTCGTAGACGATGAAGAACGCTGTGATTCTTGTGGACTCGCTTGTATGGTTATTATACGAGAACTCGGCCCAAGGAAGAAGCTGCATCCAGTCATCATGCTGCCCGGAGATGAAGTGCTGTAGGTAGTTCTCCATGATCTGATTGATTCTCTCGACTGGACCATTGGACCGGGGATGGTATGCTGAGGAAAAGTCCAACTTTACATCGAGGAGTTTATAGAGGGCTCTCCAGAACTTTGAGGTGAACTGAACCCCCCCGATCAGACACGATATGCCGAGGTAAGCCATGCAGGCGGAAGATGTGTTGGATGAAGAGATTGGCCAGTCGAGAAACAGAAGGTAGACCGGTCAGCGGAACGAAATGAGCCATCTTCGAAAATCGGTCCAGCACCACCCAGACCGAACTGCATCCAGCAGAGGGAGGCAGGTCTGTAAGCGTATGTGCACACGACAACGCCAAATACGTCTGAAATTACGGAGCTGTTTTCAGGAGAAAACATCCTGAATTTCAGACGTTTTTACAAATGCACGCGTTTTTTGCGGCGTCTTTTACGGACGTAATTGGAGCTGGTTTTCATTGGAGTCAATGAAAAATGGCTCCAAATACGTCCCAAGAAGTGTCCTGCACTTCTTTGCCGCGGGTGTAATTTTACGAGCCGTCTTTTGACAGCGACGCGTAAGATGACAGCTCGTCTGCACAGAACAACGTAAGACCCATTGCAAGCAATGGGCAGATGTTTTCCGACGTATTGGAGCCGTCTTTCAGGCGTAATTCGAGACGTAAACCGCCTCCATTACGTCTGAAAAGAGGTTGTGTGCGCATACACTGACAAAGTCCATTGGTATATGCTGCCAGTGTGCATTGGGCACAGGCAGCAGCTGCAGCAAGCTTAGAGTGAGCAACCTTGTTAGCTGCGCACACCGTGCAGGATGAGACAAAGTCCATGATGTCTTTGGGCAGCGTGGGCCACCAGAACTGACGGACAATCAGTTCTCGGGTCTTAAGGGCAACCACGTGACCTGCCAGTTTGGAGCTGTCTCCAGCAAAGGATTCTCCGTCTGCCAAGCGCTCAAAAGTCCTCCCCGGAGGGATATCTCTTACTTGCAGAGAGTTGACAGGGATAATGCAGGACGGAATAATATTTTGTGGAGACTCCATGGTGTCCTCTGTCTTGAACGACCTGGACAAGGCATCGGCCCTCACGTTCTTGTCGGCAGGGCGGTAGTGGAGCTCAAACTCGGACCAGGCAAAGAGGAGCGACCACCTGGCTTGATGGCGGTTCAGTCGTTGGGCTGTCTGGAGATAGGTATGGTTCTTGTGGTCAGTAAATATCAGGATGGGATGAGCTGCGCCCTCTAGTAGATATCTCCATCATAATGATGAGGTAGTGGCAAAGAAAATCGGGGGGTTAGCACTGCCAGGAGGTGTAGTCGGAGGAGCAACAGGAACGGATGTCGAGATGACTGCAGTTTGTACATCCAGCCGATGCGTAATGGCATTCACTGCCTGGAGGAGTTGGTCTTGACGTAACTTGTAGACTAGCATATCTGCTTGCATGGCTTGTGCTGTCGTCCCGGCTTGTTTTGACCAGCGGGGTCCAAGGCCTGAGCGTACTGTCACGATCTGTGGATATGTGGACTCACTGGGCCATACCGCCGTAGCGGGATAGCAGCTGGCCAATGCAGAGTACCAAGAAAAATCTATAGTTCAAGCAAGGGTACCTGTAGTAGTTCAGACAGTAGCGATGACTAGGCTCAGATGGAACCTTGGCAGCAGACACCAGGCGTGGTGTAACACAGCAGACAGACCGTTGGTACAACGCACTCCAACTCTTTAAGGCACAGGAACAAGGTATCACGGGATGGCAATGAAGGAAGGGGCAGGAGCCTTATTATAGTCCTACTGGACACACAGAGTAAAGCGGAAGTGAGCACTGGCGTCTCCTGAGGAGGAGATGCAGGTCAGCGCTCACTGATCTGTGGCTGCGCCCTTCGGGGGGGGGGGGGGGAGTAATCCCGACGGTCCGCGGCCATGAGTGTCACACAGACGTTGAGGATTTGGCTGAAACCGCATTGAAAAAACATGATTATTTGGCGATTTTTCAATGGGATTGTGGTAAAAAATGCAACCGCATCGAAGAAACGCACCAAATCGCTGAAAAATGCATGCGGCTTTTGGATACTTTTTTTTATTACGTTTCAACCACACCTCAACCGCAACATGTTAATGGACACTTGGAGTCCCGAATCAGGTGAAAGGCAGCCACATACAGTAGATCTGCATTCCCATGTTAGGGATTGCATGTCTAGCTCACCGCTGCCAGATTACAGAAAACAATGCAGCTTTCGTTCATCAACCGCGCTATGCCACCTCTTCCAGAACTATAGGTACCTCAAGTGTAAAAAAGACAAAGTGGACTATGGAAGGCGTTACATCTTGTTTTTTTATTTTTTACATGGACTTTGTGAGCATTGAGCACAATTAATTGCATTATTTGTAATACTGTATGATGGTATTTGGTTAATGTAAGGGGCTATGATTTGAATACCGTTTAGCAGTTTTTTGTGGCCATTGCATAGCAGTATTATTTGGACACTATTACATAAGCATTGTCGTTTCGGTTTAAGTGGTCCATTAGATAAGGGGATATTGGAATGGGTGCAGCTTTGTTGATAGGAGGGGCACAAGGCAGTTTGTGTCTACAAGGGCAATCTGACACTGCAAGAAGAGGAAGCTGAATGAGATCAGACTGTTAGGGTATTTGCACACACAAAATCAAAAACATCTGAAAATACAAAGCTGTTTTCAAGGGAAAACCGCTCCTGATTTTCAGCCGTTTTTTAATCATACTCGCGTTTTTCGTTGGGATTTTTAAGGCCGTTTTTTATATAGAAAAACGGTACCAAAAACGTCCCAAGAAGTGACATGCACGTCTTTTTCGTGGGTGTCTTTTTACGTGCCGTTTCTGGAATACGCGTAAAAAAAACGCCCCATGGGAACAGAATGCCGTATTTCCCATTGAAATCAATAGGCAGATGTTTGTAGGCGCTCTGCTTCCGATTTTTTTTTAGCCGTTTTTGGGATGTTTACGACCTCACAGGCTTTTCGTATATAGCTTATTACAAGCAGCAAACACTAAACTACTATCTTAGCCACTCACTGCAGTTCTAGCATTTAATTCTACTTCGAGGAGCCAGTCACCTAGATATGGTATTCCGGAAATATCCTTTTCCCTTTAGAGAGGTTACTACCACAGACTAAAATCTTTATGAATACGAAGGGAAGGCACAGAAACTGAATATTCTAAATGAACCCTTGAAGAAAAACGACTATTCTCAGGAACTGTCGATGGGCTGGAGTGATGGAAACATGTAAGTAGACGTCTTTTAAGTCTGTAGAGACCATAACGTCTCTCTGATGAAGGTGAGGAAGAATGGAGAAAATAATTTCCATTCTGAAATTCTTTTTAATAATTGACCGGTTTAGAAATCGCAGATCTATTATCATGTGGTATTTTCCTGAAAGGCTTTGGAAGAAAACCCTCAACTATACACCCAGAGAATTTTGTTGACCATGTATTTATTTTAGGACTTGCATGAACATTCGCTCTTGTAGAGTGGACTCTAATTGCATTTTTTTTCTAAAGGGAAGACGAGGAGATACAAGATAAAGGTCTTAAAGGAAGATGGGAGCAAGGAACGCTGTAACTTTTTTTAAATTATTATTATTTGGTTAATTTATACATTTTAGTAACATACAAACGTTATAGTACAATCTGTAGCGTCCATGACCGTGGGCCGTCGGGTTTACTCACCTCCTGACGCCCGCAGCCATGGATCCGTGAGCGCTGGTCCCCGTGTCCTTCCTAGTAGACGCCAACGCTCACTTCCGCTCCGTTCTGTGTCCCGTAGGGTGCGCGCGCACGCTTGTGCCCGGCTTTAAAGCGCACAAAGGAAATCGTCATCATCATGAATTGCCATGATTTCCAGGTCTATAAGAAGGCCCCAGGCCGTTGTTAGTTTATCCCAGTCCGTCTTGCAAATGGTCCCTTAGTTTTCCCCGTTCCAGTTGTTACCCGTGCCCTGTTACCCGTTCCTGTATCCCGTATTGTTCCTGTGCCTACCAGTGTTGGAGTCGTGTCTACTGCACCTACTGTCGTTTGCCACGTCCAGTGTATTCTGCTACGTCCCGTGTCTTCTGCCACGTCCCATGTCTTCTGCCATGTCCAGTGTCTTTTGCCACAACGGATACTGCCCGCCACGTCTGGCGCTACCTGCCGCACCGGCCTCCATCCGTGCTGAAGCAATAGCCACCGTCTGGACTAGTTCAAGTACCCGAGCGTTGCTATCTGCTATTGACTTTCGTGTAGACTGTGACCTGGTCAGCTGCCTCCCCACTACGGCGGAGCGGCCTAGTGGGTCCACATGACCTAACAGTACACTCAGGCCATGGAACCCGCTGGCCAGCCCAAGACCGCAGTCCAGAAGATACAGACGAAGATGCATGACCTACGCACTCTTCAGGATCAACTCCTTGAGGCTGTGAATTCTATCCTGGTCCGCCTGGATCTACTCACTGTTCCACACCCAGTTCTTCCTCCTGAGGCTGTTGCTGTGCCACTGCCCGTTGCTCCTCCTGTTTGTTCTGGATCCACAGTTCCTCTGCCTCTTCCTCCTTGCTACAACGGTGATCCCAGAGCATGTAGAGGATTTCTTAATCAATGCACGGTTCATTTTAGGCTACGGGCTCATCTCTTCCACTCCGAGGAGGCCAAAATGGCGTTTATTATCTCCCTCCTCGCTGGCAAGGCCCTCGCATGGGCGAACCCAATCTTGGAGCAACAAGGACCTGTATCCTCGGACCTAGCCTTGTTCCTGCAGTCCTTTCGTGCCATGTTCGAGGAGCCGGGTCGAACATCCTCTGCTGCAGCCACTCTGTTGACCCTCAAGCAAGAGGGCTCCACAGTAGGGGAGTATGCTATCTCCTTCCGTACCCTAGCAGCCGAGCTGGCATGGAACAATGAGGCACTAGTGGTGACCTTCTGGCAGGGACTGTTCTCTCACATCAAGAACGAACTGGCAGCCCGCGACCTTCCTTCTACCTTGGATGCCCTCATCCTGTTAGCCACCCGGGTTGATATGAGAATCCGGGAGCGCACTCAAGAGGTTCGACAGGAGAGCCGGGCCCACAGACCAGCACCCTCGGTCCAGAGACCACTATTGTCTTCCCCTAGTGCGCTACCTGAAGAACCCATGCAGGTAGACAGAGTCCAGTTATCTGAACAGGAGAAGCAGCGCAGACGTTCCTCTGGACTATGTATGTATTGTGACCTTAAGGGTCATTTTGTGCGCCAATGCCCACAGAAATCGGGACCTAGGGTTGGTTGGAGAGGCAACTCTAGGTGGAACGTCTCCAAACGTTAAAACCTCTCCCAAATTATCGATTCCTGTGGCCATCTTCTCCGGAGAGACGTCACATCCCTCCTCCGCCTATCTTGACTCTAGAGCGGCTGCTAATTTCATCCAGCAGGATCCAGTGGATCGTTTACGTCTACCCACAGTCCATCTGGAGAGACACCTGGCTGTTGCCTCTGTGAATGGTCTACCATTGCACGATCCGATTATGCACATCATGGAGCCGTTGACACTACGGGTCGAAGCTCTTCACTCAGAACATATCACCTTCCTGGTACTACCTAAGGCTATCAATCCTATCCTGGGTCTGCCATGGCTCTGTCCTACACTCCCCGGTCCTTGACTGGAATTCCGGAGAGGTTCTTCAATGGGGTTCCAGATGCCATAGCCATTGCCTGTCACAAGTCCGTCCTGTTATGCCCCATCTGCCTCAATCACTCTCCGGTCTACCATCTCTGTATGCCAGTTTTGCGGATGTCTTCTGCAAACGAGAGGCTGAGACGTTGCCTCCACATCGGAATTATGACTGTCGCATTGAACTGGTTCCTAATGCTTCTCTTCCCCGTGGACGAGTATATCCTCTCTCCTTGCCAGAGACTTTATCTATGTCAGCCTATATCAAGGAGAACTTGGAGAGGGGTTTTATTCGAAAATCTTCCTCCCCGGCTGGGGCAGGCTTCTTCTTCGTTAAGAAGAGAGATGGATCTCTTCGACCCTGCATTGACTACCGTGGTCTCAACCAGATCACTGTCAAGAACAAATACCCGTTGCCACTTATATCCGAGCTGTTTGATCGCATACGAGGAGCCAAAAAATTTTCTAAACTAGATCTGCGGGGGCTTATAATCTAATCCGGGGTGACGAATGGAAGACGGCATTTGACACCCGGGATGGGCGCTACGAATACCTAGTGATGCCCTTCGGACTGTGTAACGCTCCCGCAGTATTTCAGGAATTCGTCAATAATATTTTCCGAGATCTCCTCTATATGTGTGTTGTAGTTTATCTCGATGATATTTTGATTTTCTCCCCAGATCTGATGACCCATCGGAGGCATGTCCGTCAAGTTCTTCTGCGACTAAGAGAGAATCGCTTATATGCCAAGTTGGAGAAGTGCGTCTTTGCCCTTCCTGGGCTACATCATCTCGGATCAAGGTCTTAAGATGGACCCTGAGAAACTAAAGTCTGTCCTCGAGTGGCCACGTCCTCAAGGCCTAAGGGCCATACAACGGTTCCTGGGATTCGCCAATTTCTACCGTCAGTTTATTCTGAACTTTTCATCTCTGACAGCTCCCATCTCTACCCTTACCAAGAAGGGTGTGAACGCCAAGGTGTGGACTCCAGAGGCAGAGTCCGCATTCATTAGCCTCAAGAAAGCCTTCACTTCATCTTCGATCCTCCATCATCCTGACGTATCTCGACGGTTCTCACTGGAAGTTGACGCTTCCTCTGTTGGTGCAGGTGCACTTCTGTTCCAGAGGAGCTCCAAAGGATAGGTATGTGGCTACTACTCAAGACTTTTTTTCTTCTGCTGAGCGCAATTACTCTATTGGAGATCGGGAGCTACTGGCCATCAAATTGGCTCTGGAGGAGTGGAGACATCTTCTAAAAGGCGCAGCTCACCCCATCTTGATCTACACCGACCACAAAAACCTTACCTACCTTCAGTCCGCTCAAAGACTGAATCCTCGTCAAGCCAGGTGGTCGCTGTTCTTCACCTGTTTCCAGTTTCTGCTCCACTACCGTCTCTCTGACAAGAATGTGAGGGCCGATGCCCTGTCCAGATCGTTTGAGACGAAAGACCCTTCAGACTATCATAGACTCGTCCTGCATTGTCACTGCTAATCCTCTGCAGATTAGAGACATCCCTCCGGGGAGAACAGGAGAAGAATTCTCCGCTGGGAACACCGTTCTAAACTGGCTGGGCACGCTAGTGTCCGTAAAACCCAAGACCTGATTGCTCGTCACTTCTGGTGGCCCATGCTACCTAAAGATGTTCTGGACTTTGTTAGAAGCACACACCGTACAAGAAGAGACAAAGTTACTCACTCCAAGCCGGCCGGTCTGCTTCAACCTCTGCCTGTACACAATGCCCCTTGGCAGCACATTGCAATGGACTTCGTCACAGAACTTCCTCCCTCAGCAGGATGCAACACCATCTGGGTGGTGGTGGACCGTTTCTCTAAGATGGCACATTTTATCCCGCTGACCGGCCTACCTTCTGCTCCCCGACTGGCGAGTCTCTTCATTCAACACATCTTTCGCTTGCATAGTTTGCCTCTTCACATTGTGTCTGACCGGGGGGTTCAGTTTACTTCAAAGTTCTGGAGAGCCCTCTGTAAACTCCTGGATGTGAGTTTGGACTTTTCCTCAGCCTATCACCCCCAGTCCAATGGGCAAGTTGAGAGGATCAACCAGATCATGGAGAATTATCTCCGCCACTTCATCTCTTCACAGCAGGATAACTGGGTACAGCTTCTTCCATGAGCCGAGTTCTCATACAATACTATCACACAAGTGAGTGCACCATTTCCACTCCATTTCACATTGTATACAGTCAACATCCTAGAGTCCCTCTTCCTGTGTCGACTTAATCTCAGGTACCCGCTGCTGACTCTGCATATGGGGACTTCCTGCAAATCTGGCAACAGACCCGGTCCTCTATTTTGCTGGCAGTAGATTGCATGAAGCGAAAGGCAGATACTAGGAGAAGAGAGCTGCCTCAGTATCTTCCAGGTACTAAAGTCTGGCTGCCCACTCGAAACATTCGCTTGAAGGTACTCTCATATAAGTTTGCTCCCAGGTTCCTTGGTCCTTTTCGAGATTCTGCAACAAATCAACCCTGTCTCCTATATGCTGCGGCTGCCTCCTACCCTCAGAATCCCCAACTCCTTCCATGTGTCCCTCGTGAAACCAGTGGTTCTGAACCGCTACAGCAAGACTTCTAGTTCCACAGTTGCTCCCATCGATCCTTTAGATGTATTCGAGGTAAAGGAGATCCTGGACTGCCAAAGGCTAGCAGGAAGGACTTTCTATTTGGTGGACTGGAGAGGGTTTGGTCCTGAGGAGAGGTCTTGGGAGCCAGAAGAGAACCTCAGTGCTCCTGCTCTTATTAAAATGTTCCTCTCTTGCTCTGGCCCCAAGAAGAGGGGGCGTAAGAGGGGGGATACTGTAGCGTCCATGGCCGCGGGCCGTCGGGTTTACTCACCTCCCGACGCCCGCAGCCATGGATCCGTGAGCGCTGGTCCCCGTCTCCTTCCTAGAAGACGCCAGCGCTCACTTCTGCTCTGTTCTGCTGTGTCCTGTAGGGTGCGCGCGCACGCTCGTGCCCGGCCTTAAAGGGCCAGCGCGCGCACAAAGGAAATCGTCATCACCGTCAACTGCCATGATTTCCTGGTCTATAAGAAGGCCCCAGGCCTTCTGATCCTTGCCTGAGCGTTGTTAGTTTTTCCCAGTCTGTCTTGCAAATGGTCCAATAGTGTTCCCCGTTCCAGTTGTTATCCGTGCCCTGTTACCCGTTCCTGTATCCCGTATTGTTCTTGTTCCTGTGCCTACCAGTGTTGGAGTCGTGTTTACTGCACCTGCTGTCGTTTGCCACGTCCATTGTCTTCTGCCACGTCCAGTGTTTTCTGCCACGTCCCGTTTCTTCTGCCACGTCCCGTGTCTTCTGCCATGTCCCGTGTCTTCTGCCACGGCGGATACTGCCTGCCACGTCTGGCGCTACCTGCCCCACCGGCCTCCATCCGTGCTGAAGCCACAGCCTCCGTCTGGACTAGTTCAGGTACCCAAGCGTTGCTATCTGCTATTGACTTTAGTGTAGACTGTGACCTGGTCAGTTGCCTACCCGCTACTGCGGAGGGGTCTAGTGGGTCCACATACCCTGTGACCGTGACACAATCATACTCAGGTGACCGTACAAAAGATACAATATGTAGCATTGACAAGAGCATTATAGGTCATCAATATGATATCAAAGTTTACGTGTAATTTTGTAATAGAATCAACAGGGGAGCAAGAAAAAGGTCATGCACTGTGGCAACAAATCGCATATTCCTGAAATGAAAAGTCTAAGGAATAAAGTCGCAGTAAAACCCGGAAGGCATCCACACCTCTGTTACATAGTCTAAGGGTGCGCTCCACAATGGAATAGATTAAGAACATAATGGTGGTTTAGTCACATCAGATGAGGATCGTGTGTCAGGTAGATCCATTGTGTCCCCAGATGCAACCCAGGAGGACCAAATCTTAAAGGATTTCTGCTGACACTTGTGTGGTATAGCACTTTTTCATAGGAAAGCACTGCATTTACCAGGGTTTTCTATTGGGAGATGGTTGGGATGGCTTTAGCCATCGAGCAAAGGGAAATACCCTTCCTGGCTAGAAATAGGGACTCGCACAAAAAAAAATAGCTGATGATGGAACCATAGATCCTCATTCATAATCCCAAACAAGCAAAACAGAGGGTCAAAAGACCTGTTAGTCCCAAGTATATTACTCAAACATTGAGGACCTGGGTCCAGAATTGGGCAATAGGTGTACATACCCAAATCATATGTCAGAATTGAGCCCCCTCCTGATAGCATCTAGAGCAGGTAAGTGTCCCCGCTCTACACAATCTATGAGGAGTTAGGTATGCGTCGTATCGTGTCCGGCATTGGGTCCCTTACCGAGAGGCTTTCGGAGTGGCTAGATTCACTGCTCCAGCCTCTTGTGGTTAGGGTCCCTGGCCACTTACGGGACACGACAGATGTTCTCTGTACGTTTCATGACAAAGTTTGGAGCCATGATTATTATATCTGGCCGAGTTGTGATGTGGTATCACTTTATACCAGCATTCCACATGCAGTAGCCCTTAAAGCTTTAGATTACCATCTATCCAAATAAAGTACATATAATTATGAGTTAGTCATTTAGCATGGGGGTTTTAACTTTTCTAATGGCACATAACTATTTCCAATTTGACGGGCAATATTTCTTACAGCTTAGAAGGGGTGTCAATGGGGGCAAACTTTTCGCCCTCATTGGCAAACCTTGTCATGGCCTGGTGGGAGAGTACACCATTTTTTCATTGGACAACCCCTTCTCCGGATGTATCCTCTGGTATGGCAGATACATCGATGACCTCCTATTCATATGGGAGGACGATGTGTCTACAATACTGGGTTCATGAACTATCTAAATGACAATGAGTGTAATCTAAGATTCACTCACACTTTTCATAAAGATACAATTTGTTTTTTGGATTTGGTATTGTCAACCACAGCAGGGAAAATTATTTGCTCCAAAACATTCCGCAAACCCATCACAGGAAACACCATTCTACATGCTAAAAGCAGCCACCCCAAACACACCATCTCTTCAATTCTAGTAGGAGAGATTATTAGAGCTAGGAGGAACTGTAGCCAAGACAAGAGCTACAATATGGAACAAACACAAATTTGTCATAGGCTTCAGAATAGAGGTTATAAGAATTGGACTCTTGATAGAGCCAAATCTTTAGTGAAATCTAAATCTCGAGACCAATTGTTATTTAACAAGAAATCATCCCACATTCAGGGTCAAGTTAAACCTACGTTGGTTCTCTAATATAGTAACAAATTTCTACAGATCAGGGACATTGTACATAAATACATTCCCATGCTTTTTGAAGATGAGCAATTGGAAGAAATATTGGTAGAAGGATACCGCATTGTGTCACGTAGACCACCCACACTAGTCAATATACTGTCTCCCTCTCTTCTTCATCATGAAAAACTAAAACCACATGGCAACATAGAGGATTCTATAGATGTGGTTCTAACCCTTGTAGAGTCTGTTCATTTGTTTAGCCTACCAAAATTTTTCATAAATCGGGGGGAGCAAAGAATTTTCCCATTAAAACCTACATTAACCGCAACAGTGAATTTGTAATATATGTTATTGAATGTATCGAGTTCAGTTTAATGTATGTCGGCTCCACAACAAGAAAACGTAAAATTAGAATCCTTGAACATTTTGGATGTGTCAGGAATCCCGCTATTCCTAACATTTCCAATGTTGCCAGACATTTCATTACGTGTCATAACAGGTCAGTCAATTCATTCAGGACATACGCTATTGAGAGAGTTAGGGGTTCGGCACGAGGTGGTAATTTGAAGCATACCTTACTTGATATGGAGGCATTTTGGATTTATAATCTTAAAACCAGATTCCCAACAGGCCTTAATCTAAGAAAGGAATGTTCGACTATTGATTCAGGTGGAATCTTTCATAAATAACAATTTTTTGTTCTCTTTTTTTTTTTTTTATGTCAAAATACATCATCCATAAGTTAATAAAGCCTCCTGGTATACTGTAATTGGTCAGTCATGGGACTAGTTCTGTGATTCTATCACTTTGCACACTGACGTGTGTAATATATAATATGGAGGTTATTTCTGTGTCAAGTAGTCTTTGCAATATTGGGTTTATATATCACTATTACTGACAATGACGGTGTATGACTATGTGATTTGGCGTATTTGGACAGTCTATTGCACCACATAAATTATCTAATGTCAAATAATGCATATATTATAAATATGGTGCTTATACTGCCAAAAATACCAACAAAATTCGGTATATAATTCCGACCAATTCATTTATGTTTTGTTTTTAGCTAATATTTAATTTTCTCATTTCTATTTTTACAGTATTTCAATATTGTGTTTAAGATATGTGACTCCCGGTATGTTTACAACCGGTCTCAGATCAAATTGGTTCCTAGGCATGATTTATGACCACATCGCATATGGATCAAAACTATAATAAATTTTTCACGTTGCGAAGCCTGCTGATACGCTAACTTGTTTAGGATCCAGTTTTTTAATTTTATACTTGATGTGCATAGTACTGTTGCGCGCCGTTTTTTTTTTTGTTTTTTTTGTATATGCGGAAATCACAGGTGTAATAAACCTTGATTTTGTTCTGGCCACACTGACAGGTTATAGACTTCGGGAGTCTGTATCAGCATTGACCACATGCCATGAGTAAGGACACGAGCTGTGTTTGAAACGCGTAGGAAAAATATTATTGCAAACCACCCCTTTCATATATTGAAAATTTAAATTTGTTTACAATAAAATTGGAACACAGTTTCCGTTTAACCCCTTCCCGACATTTGTCGTAAGTATAAGTCATGGAAAGCCAGTGCTTCCTGCAAATTGTCGTATACTTATAACAAGTGGATGGCACCGGCTCAGAAGCTGAGTCGGTGCCATCATCCCCAGATGTCAGCTGTATCTTACAGCTGACACCCTGGGATAATGGCAGGGACTGAAGTTAGCTTTGATGCCCGCCATTAACCCCTTAAATGCAGCGGTCAAAAGCGATCGCTGCATTTAAGGTGTTTGCAGCTCATCGGCACCCCAGCAATGAAATTGCCAGGGTGCCGGTGGCTGCAATGGCAACTGGAGGCCTAGTACTGGCCTCCCGGTCTGCCTAGTACGGAAACCTTCCAGGAAAGATGGCGCCGGCTCAGCAGATGAGCAGGCGTCATCAGCGGTGGATGTCAGCTGTATGTTACAGCTGACATCCACCTGTAACGACAGGAACCGGTACTAGCTGCGATCCCTGTCTTTAACCCATTAGATGCAGCGATCAAAAGCAATCTCTGCATCTTAGTGGTTGGCAGTACAGGGGCTTTGCAAATGCAACATAGCGACCAAAAACCAATCCAGCAAAATTTGCACTCCAAATGCTCCTTCCCTTCTGAGCCCTACTGTGTGCCCACACAGTAGTTTATAACCACATATGGGGTATTTCCGTACTCCAGAGAAGTTGCTTTACGAATGTTGTGGTTCTTTTTTTCCTTTATTAGTTGAGAAAATCCAAAATTTGGAGCTAAAGCTATGTCTTATTGAAGAAAAAGGATTTTTTTTATTTTCACTGCCCAATTCTAATAAACTCTATGAAACACCTGTTTCACAACTGAACTGGTCCCTGAAAAAATAGCCTTTTGAAAATGTGAGAAATTGCTGCTAAAGTTCTAAGCCTAGGAAAATACAAGGATGTTCAAAAAACAATGCCAATCTAAAGTAGACATATGGGGGATGCTAATTGGCAACAATCTTGTGTGGTATAACTGGCTGTCTTACAAGCAGATACATATATATTGAGGGAAAAAAAGGTAATTTTTGCAATTTTTCGCAAAATTTTGGTGTTTTTCACAATTAAAAACTGAATGTAGTGCCAGTAACATAAAGTCCAATGTGTCACAACAAAACAGTCTCAGAATCGCTTGGATAGGTAAAAGCATTCCGAAGTTATTACCACATAAAGTGAAACATGTCAGATTTGAAAAATAAGGCTCTGTCAGGAAGGTCAAGAGTTTTCAAAGCAGGAAGGGGTTAAAACTATCAGCGCTGGATCAAAGTTTCTCTTTTCTTCATTGATTCCTACCGTGTGCTGTCACGAGGATCCGGGTGTAGTCTGAACTGAGACACCTATTTTTTTCTGTCAGGAGTTAGGTAGCCCTGATGGATAATGTGTAATTAAGAAAGTCTATTGTTGGCTGCAGGTGACAACATATCCACAGATCTGATATGTTCTCTTCCCAGTTTTGATGGAAGTATCTTCAACGTCCTCCTTCTGGATTTTTGAAGTCAGAACTCTGGATTTCTGGGTGTGTTAGCTCTACAGAACCTTTTGTTACCACCACTCTGAGGGCCCTGTTTGGTGCCGTCACAGGGTTGTATGGTACGGAATTTTGGGGGAGAATGCCTCTGAATGGAACTTTTTCCATGACCTTTATTAGCCTGAGGAATACACTTTCCTTTTTTGTTAGAGAGGTCTTCCATGAACTCATTGTCACGCCTGTGGGGTATGTGGACCCACTAGGCCGCTCTGTCATAGTGGAGTAGCAACTGGCCAAACAACAGTCAATAACAGTCTCTAGGGTAAGAGCACCCGGGAAGATGATCTGGCAGATACTCAGGGTAACAGAAACTTGGCACAGATGATGCTAGGCATGGCAGATGACACTGGACGCGGCAGGAGAGAGACACACGACTCCAACAACAGACTTCGGCTTAGGAGGAAACAGAGCAACAGGATACGGGAAGCAGAATATGGGAACACTGGGAGCAAGATACAACTAGGAGGACCATTTGCTTAGACTAACATAGGAATACAACAATGCTCAGGCACAGGAAGGTGGGCAGGGCGGATTAAAGTAGGGCAGGATAGACAGGAATTGGTTAGGGAATGAAATAGTGGAGTGTGCGCTTGCCCTTAAGAGGATACCAGGACGCGTGTGCTCGCACCCTATGGGAACGAGCTGCAGGGAGAGGCAGTACTTGCTGGCATCTCCGGGGAGGGGGATGAGAACGCCGCCATAGATGTCAGTTAAGCTGGTGGCCACCATGGGAAGCCGGATATCAGCGAACGTCGGCCGCCAGCACTATGGTACTCCCCCTTTACGCCCCTCTTAGGACCAGAGTGCAGAAGGAACTATATGAGCGCAGGAACATCAATGTTCTCTTCAGGTTCCCATGATCTCTCCTCAGGAACAAACCCCTTCCAGTCAACCAGGTAGGGGACTTTTCCTCCTACTCTCTTAAAGTCCAGAATCTCCATGACTTCGAAGACGTCAGAAGCACCACTGGGAGATGTTACAGGGCCTGGGGATTTGCTGTTACGATTCAGAACCAGAGACTTCAGGAGGGACACATGGAAGGAGTTGGAAATTTTGAGAGTCGGATAGGAAGAAAGTCTCCAAATGAAGAGTTAGCTGCAGGTACTTGAGACGTAGCAGGCACTGGAAGAGGAACATGTGGATGTTGGCTGTACACAATGAAGAATGGCGTAGAGGCAGTAGATTCACTCGTGTGGTTGTTGTAGGAGAACTCGGCCCAAGGAAGAAGCTGCACCCAGTTGTCATGTTGAACAGAAATAAAATGACGAAGGTAATTCTCCAATATTTGATTAATTCTCTCGACTTGGCCGTTTAGACTGAGGATATTTTTTTTTATTTTGAAAGCTCGAGTCGTGCGCTCTATCACCCAAAGTGCAAAAAAAAAGTGCAGAGGTGCCACACAAAATAATGCACAAAGGATGCGGTCTATTGGAGTCCTTCTCAAAAGGTGAAAGGCCGTGAATAACCATTCCCCGACCCTCTGAACCTTAGGCCCAAAGGATTGACGGTCCCCCCCTCGCCGAAGCTCAGGAAGACCCAACAACACTCCTAGGCTTCTACCTAGGCTGCCATCCCAGTGTCCACCTAGGAGCCTGTATCAGGTGTGCAGCCCCCCTCAGAAGAGGAAGGGAGGCCGAGGTTGCAGGGGAAATCGGAACCATTATGGTCACACGTCTTCCCCCTAGACCTCGGGAGGGTACCAAAAGAGTACCGCATCTCAGAAATCCAATGTGACATACACACAGTGAAAAACAATATTAAATAAGTGAATGTGCGCTGTGATACAGCCTGGACATTCGCCAGATATAAAAATTCCTCATTTCCCAGCCAAAAGTCCAGGAAAATAAAGGTGTGTGCTCAAAAGTGTGAAAGACAAGTGCATGCAAATGTGCCATCACTCAGTGGGATTCCACCCCCAGTGAGTTTGTGCACCCCAGGGTCACCTCTACCGGGCACTTAGCAACTCGGGCTTTCAAACTACCTGTTCCATGGCATCAATCTTGTTGTTCTCTGCTCCTCTCCTTGGCATTTTGTCACCCCAATATGATGGCCTACTTCCTCCGGCAGGGATGATTACTAACCTCAGATAAGAGCAGCTACTACACTCGATCTTGGCCAAAAGGCCGAGAAGCAAGGACCTGGCCAGAAAGTCCCACTCTCACCTTAGTGATCATGGTATCTCCCCTGCCAGGTAAGTATAGACTGAGGATTATATGCAGAGGAAAAGTCCAATTTCACATCAAGGAGATAACAGAGAGCTCTCCCGAATTTTGAGGTAAATTGTACACACCAATCAGACACGATCTGGAGAAGCAGTCCGTGCAGACGGAAGATATGCTGTATGAATAAATTTGCCAGACAAGCAGAAGAAAGGCCCGTTAGTGGGATGAAATGAGCCATCTTAGAAAAATTGTACACCACCAGCCAGACAGTAGTGCATTCAGCCAGCTTGGAACTGTGTACCCAGCGGAGAATCTTTTTCCTGTCTGCAAGACGAACAAAGGTCTTCCCTGGGGGAATGTCTCTAATTTGTAGAGGATTGACAGCAATAATCCTGGAAGGATCTATAATATATTGAGGAGTCTCCTCAGAGTCATCCGTCTCAAATGACCAAGATAGAGCATTCTTGTCTGTGGGACGGAAGTGGAGCAAGAACTGGAATCGGGAGAAGACCAGGTACCACCTGGCTTGACGAGGATTGAATCGTTGAGCAGACTGTAGTTAGGTGAAATTCTTGTGGTCCGTTTAAATGATGATAGAGTGTATGGCGCTTCCAGCAAATGTCTCTATCCTCCAAGGCCAACTTGACGGCCAGTAACTCCCATTCCCCAATGGAGTAATTACGCTTTGCAGGAGAGAATAGTTTTGAGTAGTAGCCACACACAAGTGCCTTACCATTTTCTGAAACAGAAGTGCTCGCGCACCAACGGAAGAAGTGTCAACTAGAGAGGACCGTCGAGATATGTCAGGATGGTGAAGAACTGAGGTTGATGTGAAGGCACTCTTGAGACTGTTAAATGCTTACTCTGCCTCCGGGGTCCACACTTTGGCGTTTACTCCCTTAGTAAGGGCAGACATAGGAGCCGTCATTGATGAGAAATTTGGGATAAACTGCCGGTAGAAATGTGCAAATCCCAGAAATCGCTGTATAGCCCGAAGTCCCTAAGGACGTTATGGCGCCATAACAAAGCGATAAACCGCTACTAAAATACGCAGCGCCAACGACTGGATGAACCAGACACCAGGAGATACAAGTGCCTGATGAAGGTCTAATATACGACCGAAACGTCGCACTAAAACTCTTAGTGTATGGTTAGTCCAGAGAATGGCTGAGGCAGAGGAGGCAGCATAGGATGAACCTGTGGCAGACAGTGGTGGAGACACTTGGAACCCGAGAATGTAGATGAAGCCAAGGCAGGCCTAGCAGAATAGGGTTGATAGCTTTGGGCAAGACGAAGAAGACAATCTGTTGCGCATGGTGGATGCCTACTACTAGTCTCAGTGGTTTTTTCATGAACAGTATTCGATCAGGCAGTGATTGCCCATTCCGAGATGCGACTGCCAGGGGTCTCTCCAAAGGAACTATGGGCAAATGGAGACGATCTATTAGATCCTGCTGAATAAAGTTTGCAGGTACTTCAGAATCCAGATAGGCAGAGACATTGTGTGATTTCTCACCAGAGACCATGGTCACTGGAATGGACCGTTTGGAAGAGGATTTGGCAGTAGGCGTCGTTCCACCTAGGGTTATCTCCGCAACCAACCCTAGGTGCTGGTTTTTCCTGGCTTCTGTGGACATTGATGCACAAAGTGGCCTCCGAGGCCGCAATACAGACATAGTCCAGATGTGCGTCTACACTGTTTCTCCCGATCAGACAATTTGACTCGGTCCACCTGCATGGGTTCTTCAGGTGGAACCACAGAAGAAGGCAGTAGGGGGTCTCTGGAACTTGGGTGCCAGTTTATAGAACGGTCTCAGCGGGCCTCCTGGTCCTGTTCCTGGATCCTCATGTCGATCTGATTCGCCATCAGAATGAGGGTGGATGGGAGGTCACAAGTTGCAAGCTCATCTTTAATTTGTGGAGGAAGTAGCAACTAAGGCCTCATTTTTCTAGGCAAGTTCCGCTGCCTGTGTACGGAATTGGATAGCATATATAGACCATCGTCTGTCCTTGACGGAGGGTCAGTAGAGATGCAGCGGCGGTCGATCACCAGCCAGGTTTCTTAAAAACAGTCGGGAAGTCTGTAGGAACAACTGTAAATTGGAGGTCTCCATATACTCACATTCCGACATAGGATAAGCCCGTGCTACGGCCTTGCCAAAAAGGAGGGAGACGATGAAAGCAACCTTGGTCACATCAGAAGGAAACAGACTTGCGTGCAACCTGAAGTGAATCTGGCATTGGTTAATATAGCCTCTGCAGGTCTTTGCATCCCCGTCGTAGTGAGGTGGTAGCGGCAGAGAGACTCCAGAATCAACCATGATGGTTGCAGTAAGAAGATCAGAACGATTCACGATCAAGTTCACTGCCTGTAGGAGCTGATCCGGCCATGCCCGAAGGTCACGCATGTCTGATTGCATCACCTGGAATGCCGTCGTAGTCTTGGGCTGACCAGTGGGATCTGTGGCCTGGGAGTACTGTCACACCTGTGGGGTATGTGGACCCAGTAGGCCGCTCTGCCGTAGCAGATGGGCAAACGACAGTCAATAACAGTCTCCAGTGTAAGAGTACCTAGATGATCTGGCAGATACTCAGGGTTGCAGACATGTGGTGAAGCAAACACTTGGCACAGATGATGCTAAGCGGGGCAGATGACACTGGACGTGGCAGATGAGATACACATGACTCCAACAATAGACTTAGGCTCAGGAACAAACAGCTACAGGATACGGGAAGCGGGTACGGGAGCAGGATACAACTAAGGGACAATTTGCTTAGATTAACATGGGACTACAACGACAACGCTCAAGCACAGAAAGGTAGGCAGGATGGACAGGGATAGGTTAGGGATTGAAATAGTGGTGCACGTGCTGGCCCTTTAAGGGGAGACCAGGGCACGCATGCGCACCCTACGGAAACTAGCATGGAGAGGCAGTACTTGGCGTCTCCGGAGAGGGGGAAGAGAATGCCGGCACCAAAACACTCTTCCAGCTCTGAAGTATAAGTGTCCTGGTTTGAACTGAATGATTCACAGGTTGGTCTTAGACATAGAATTAGCCATCCAAGGCATTATCCAGACTGCCCTTCTCCTAGCAGTTTAAAGGGCCATCGATCATCGTTGAAATACTTGACACATCACGGCAAAAAATGCATTTAAACCATGACGTGAGTATTGTGCCCGCGGTCGCTGACACGTTCTTCATGCCGACATCTCCCTCCCCAGAGATGCCGACACACGCTGCTGCAGCTCCCTTCTGTCGCTTGTAGGGAGCACGTGGGTGCTCACTCCCAGCCTTAAAGGGCCAGCATGCGCACCTGTATTTAGTTCCCCAGCCAATCCCTTACACCCTGGACTATAAAAGGTGTTCTGCCCTTCCTCTCCTTGCCTGAGCGTTGTGTCAACCCATGCTCGTTTAGCAGATGGTCCCTTAGTTGTATCTTGTTCCCAGTGTTCCTGTATCCGTATCCAGTAATTGTGATAGTTCCTGAGTGAAATGTAGTGTTGGAGTCGAGTTCTTCCTCTGTGCCAAGGAGTCTACTACGCCACGTCTGTCAGAATTTCTATACAGGTACTCCAGTTCTAAAGATTTTCATTGACTGTAGTTTGGCCAGCCTCTACTCCGCTACGGCGAAGCAGCCTAGTTGGTCCACATATCCCCAGAGCCGTGATAGTGAGAACCCTGCCTAAGGGTTTCTACCTACTTGCTCTATTTGTCCACCGAGACCACATGAAAAGGTGAGCTTTTTTTAAACTGTTCACTTGATTTTGGTGCTGTGTGGAGGTATCTGTTGCTGTGGTGCTGGGCCTGTGGGGGAATTTGGCCTAGAGCCAAGGTGGTTCATCCTGTCAGCGGGGGTGTTGTTGGGCTTCTAGGTTGCTCTCCCTGCAGGTGCTGTGTTGCGATAGTGGTGGCCGCCATACTGTGCTGCACCTGATAGAGTAGGGACCAAGAGGTCGCCATGAAGTGGCAAGTTGGCTTATACAGTTTGTTCAAAATGGTAACAAACATGTTCATGTTTATCAATTTTGCTTAGCAGCACTAGATCAATGTAAATAAAGTGATGTGCAGTCCATGTCTTTTTTTTATTTATTTTTTACATTTGGCAGTTTTAATGTGTAGTATACTAATCTGGCCACGAGATGGTAGCAAAGCACAATTTAGCAGAATAAATGTATTAAAGGAAAGGTGTCATAATATTTTATGTGTCTTTTATTAATTTAAATATTTCATTTCATTTTTTCACCTTTTTTATTATCTACACTTATTTTATGGGGGCTGCCGTTTTTTGTTGCATCTGTGTATGTGTCTCTTCTTGACACATACACAGATTCAATATGGCAGCTACAGCGTATAGGAAATAGAGTCGGGAGCCGACTATCTCCTATGCTTCTGCGGTTCTGACTGAACTGCACACGCTCTGTGGCAGGGGCAGTTCACAACAGCCAGCATAGAGGCTGATTTGTAGGGGGAAAGCCAGCGCCATTTTGTTGAAGACTGGCAGCACAGCAGGTAAGGTGTGTGTGTGTGATATTGCTAACTTTATTTATTTTGTTTTGCACGTTCCGCTGGACCTGTTGGACTACGTCATAGATTTGTTGGACTGCTTCGTAGATTCGGTGGACTACTGTGATCTCCGTTTTTCTTAAATTAAATGATTAACAAGGGTCTTGTGGGGGAGTTTTTATTTTAATGTAATGGCAGTTGTCTGACAGCGTCCATTACTACGTAATTAGCGTTAGCCAGTAAAAAGGCTAGCACTAAGTCCCCATTATTACCTCGGTACCCCCCTATACCATGTGTATCGGGAAGAGCCGGGTACAATCCAGCACCCGACCATCTGGAGTGATGGTCAGGCACTGGGGTGGCCGCAGGCTGGTATTAAGAGGCTGGGAAGGGACAAAAACCGTGGCCCTGCCCACCCTTGTATAGGCTGCGGCTGCTTTATTGTATCTGGCTGATACAATAAAGCTTATGAAAAATGGGGTGGACCCTATGTCGTTTTTTTTTTGTTTATTTTAATGAATAAATAATTGACAAAAACAACGTGGGGTCCACCCTATTTTCATAACCAGCCAGATCCAGTAAAGAAGCCGCAGTCTAGCACTACAAAAAACGCATCAAATACACGCCGTGTGAACCTGTCAACTGAAAAGTCATTCACCACAGGGTCTTCCCTCTTGACTTTCATGATTCTTAGCCTTTTAGTGTGTCCTAGAGCTCCTGCCAGCTACCATTTGTAAAGTCACTCCTAAAATGGACCTGGACACTGCTTAGCAATTTGAAGACACCTCTTCCTGCCTTGTAGCCAAAAATAGGGAGGTGGTGAGTCTCCCTCCCACATTTACAGCATCTGTGAGTTAGGTTATTTTGTCTTATTCACCGTGTTGTAATTCTGGGAAGTACTCCCTCTGGTGACCAACATTGGAAAACATGTCAATTTATTATTTAATTTTGAATACTTCCCACCTTGTGGAAGAAAAAAAAGAATAGAACAACAAACTAAAAAAATATAACAAACATTCGTAATTTACGAAGATTTTTTTTTTTATTTGCAACACATTCCCTTTAAGAGAACAATTGTGCCAGAGAGTAAATAAGCAGGGTTTAAATACACTTAACTGTGGCCAACAGCGTGCCAAACAAATCCTGGAAAACTTATTTATTTATTTTAGCATACAAAACGCGTCCATAAATAACATCAGAACATGTACCAAGTGTAATGACCAGCAGGTTCGTGAACTCACCGAGTTAATCCATCGGATTGGCGTAGGGCCACCTCTAAGATCATTTATCCCCGATCTTCACCCTTTAACCCCTCTACAGGGATCTCGTCTTCGCCTTTGGGGAGACTGTCACGTCGCTACTTCTTGAGGTGGTCCCGGTGGAGTAGCTGCTGGCCAACCAAAAGCTAGGCAGAGACATGCAGTACCTTGGTGGTAGTAGACAAGAACCAGATTAAAGCAAGCATGCTGGTGCCGGATTGCTGGAAGCGTGCTGGTGCCGGATTGCTGGAAGCGCCCAGAGGGTATAGGTTACCGACCAGTTACAGACTCAGGATACTGGGTACATATAGGTAACAGACTCAGGATACAGAAACTTCGCAAGATAACTCTAGGTTTGTCCAACTTTGCTCAGGCATTGGGAAAAGAGGCAGGGCCACTAAAAAGGGCCAGGATGTGCAGGGATAGGCTGGGGACAGTTTTACTGGTGCGCGCGCTGGCACTTAAAGAATTGGGATGAGCGCGTGTTCATGCTATGGGTACAGACCAGGGAGGAGGAGAGAGCAGAGTTTGTCGGCGTCCCTCGGAAGAGAGACGTCGGCGAAGATACACAGTCCTGTGGCTGCCGGTAAGAGGGAGATGCCAGCGGACATACCAGTAACCCCCTCCTCTTAGGTCCAGAGCATAGGAGAAACTTCTTATGAGAGCTGGGGAGTCAATATTCTCTTCAGGTTACAAAGATCTCTCTTCAGGACCAAAACCCTTCCAATCCACAAAATAAAAGTTCTCTCCGACTTTCTTGGTAGTCTAGAATCTCCTTGACCTCGAAGACATCTGAAGAACCGCTGGGAGCAGTTGCAGAGTTTGAGGACTTGCTGTACCGGTTGAGAATTACTGGTTTCAGGAGGGACACATGGAAGGAGTTGGGAATTTTGAGGGTAGGAGGCAGACATAGTTTGCAGGACACAGGATTGATTTGTCGTAAGACTTCAAAAGGGACAGAGAAAACTAGGAGTAATTTTTTTTTAGGAAGGAACCTTTAAGCGAATATTCTTCGAGGACAACCAAACTTTAGATTCGGCGGGAAATTGAGGAGATGACCTTCTCGTCCTATCAGCGTATTTCTACATCCGCGCCACCGCTTGCAAGATCGCTAACTTGCTTTGTTGCCAGATCTGGAGAAAGCTTGCATAGGGAATATTAGCTGCGGGAACTTTGGAGTTAGGGTATGTTCACACGAGGTCATTACGTCCGTAATTGACGGACGTATTTCGGCCGCAAGTACCGGACCGAACACTGCAGGGAGCCGGGTTCCTAGCATCATACTTATGTACGATGCTAGGAGTCCCTGCCTCGCTTCCGGACAACTGTCTCGTACTGAAAACATGATTACAGTACGGTACAGTTGTCCGGCAGCGAGGCAGGGACTCCTAGCGTCGTACATAACTATGATGCTAGGAGCCCGGCTCCCTGCACTGTGTTCGGTCCGGGACTTGCGGACGAAATACGTCCGTCAATTACGGACGTAATGACCTCGTGTGAACATACCCTTAGAGGCACATGAGGATGTGGAACTCTCAAATATGTATGTGGATGGTACACAGAAGAGTTCAGTTTTACGTCCAAACGTTTGCGCAGAGCAATTTAGATGTGAACTGGACGCCACGATCAAAGACAATGTGGAGAGGCAATCTGTGCAGACGAAACATGCTGAATGAAAAGACTCCAGGCGAGGAGCTGAGGGAAGACCAGACAGAGGAATGAAATGTGCCATCTTGGAGAAACTATCTATAACGACCCAGACAGGGGGGCAGCCAGCAGAGGGTGGAAGATCTGTAATAAAATCTATGGCAATATGCTGCCAGGAACTATCAGGTACGGGCAGGAGTTGGAGTAGGCCCGCAGCCCTGGAATGAGCAATTTTGTTTTGGGCACAATTGGTACAGGTGGAGACAAAGTCTTGGATTTCCTTGGGTAGTGTGGGCCACCAATACTGGCTGGTGATGAAATCCTGGGTTTTTAAAATGCCAGAATGGCCCGCCAACTTGGAGTTGTGACCCCAGGAGAGAATCTTCTTCCTGTCTGCAGGAGGGACATAGGTTTTCCCTGAAGGAATGTTTTTGATCTGCAGAGGAGTAACAGCTATTATGTGTAATGGGTCAATGATGTGCTGTAGATCCTCTTCACGGTCAGTTTTCTCAAATGAGCGGGATAGAGCGTCTGCTTTGACGTTTTTGTCCGCTTTGACGAAAATGAAGTTGAGTATTAAACCTGGCAAAGAAAAGCGATCACCTGGCTTGACATGAATTTAAACGTTGTGCCGACTGTAAGTAGGTAAGGTTCTTGTGATCTGTGTAAATGACAACTGGATGTGCAGAATCTTCCAACAAATGTCTCCACTCTAGGGCCAACTTGATGGTTTGAAGCTCACAATCTCAAATGGAATAGTTCCTCTCTGCTACCGAGAAGAGTTTAGAGAAAAGCCACAGGAGACAGCTTTTCCCTTTTGAGTTTTTTTTTGGAAGGGAAATGCTCCAGCACCAATGGAAGAGGCGTCAAACTCCAACGACACGTGTGACACCTGGATGGTGTAGAACAGAGGCAGAAGTGAAGGACATTTTAAGCTCTGAGAATTCAGATTCAGGGGGCCAATCCTTTGCATTTGCTCCCTTTTTGGTGAGGGCAGAGATGGGAGTGGTAAGCGAAGAAAACCCAGAAACCACTGTATAGCACAAAGACCTTGAGCACGAGGCCAATCTAGAAAAAGACTTTACTTTTTCCGGATCCATCTGGTGTCCATGATCAGAGACCATATACCCCGGGAAGGTCAAGGATTTTTTTTTTCAAAGATGCATTTCTCCAAATTAGCGTAGAGGTTTCTCCCCCTTAATCGCGACAGGACATGGTGAACATGCTTCTGGTGTGTCGTCAGATCAGGAGAGTAGATCAAGATGCTGTCCAGATAGGCCACCACACATACATACAACAGATCCTGGAATATATTGTTCACAAATTCCTGAAACACAACTGGAGCATTAGAAAAACCAAAAGGGCATCACGAGATATTCATAGTGACCGTCTCGGGTGTTAAATGCGGTTTTCCACTCGTCACCCTTGCGGATACGGATCAAGTTATAAGCCCCTCAGAGATCCTACTTACTGAAAATCCTGGCTCCACGAATATGGTAGAAGAGATCAGTGGCACTGGGTACTTGTTTTTGACAGTGATCTTATTCAGACCACGATAGTCTATGCAGGGCCGGAGGGATCCATCTTTTTTGCCTACAAATTAAAATCCGGCTCCGACTGGAGAAGTTGACTTCATAATAAACCCACTCTTGAGGTTTTTCTTGACATATGCCAACATGGCTTGGTTCTCAGGCAGAGAGAGAGGATATACCTGTCCATGAGGAGGTGAAGTCCCAGGAAGCAACTCGATAGGATGGTCGTATGGATGATGCGGAGGCAAGGTCTTGTCCTTCTTGCTGAACACGTCAGTATAGCAAGCATGTTGCAGAGATAGACCAGAGGGTGACTGACACTGGAATTCGGGCAGGATGAACCAGAGGCAGACAGCTGTGTTGACAACAGGGTCCCCACTGAAGAATTTCTCCAGAATTCCAGTCAAGGATGGGACCGTGCTTGGGTAGCGAGGGTAGTCCCAGCAAGATTGGATTAATAGCCTCGGGGAGAACGTAGAAAGCTATTTGTTCTGAGTGTAGAACACCCAGTTCTACCTTAAATGGTTCAGTGATTGACAAGAATGGATCTGGCAATGGATGACCCTTCACAGAAGCCACCACTAGAGGTTTCTTTAGAGGAATCGTGGGCAAGTGGAGACAGTCTGCTAAGGCCTGGTGTATGAAGTTCCTGGCTGCTCGGGACTTTAATTAGGCTAAGACGGAACGTGAAGCTTCATCAGTGAGAATAGAGACTGCGTTCGAGAGTTTAGGAGAGGATTTTACAGAAGACATTGGTTAGGGTAGTCTCTCCTATCAATCCTAGGTGCTGGAGTTTTCCGGCTTCTGAGGACACTGACGCACAAAATTACCCTTTCTCCAACAGTACATACACAAGTTAGCAGCACGTCTGTGCTGTCGCTTCTGGTCCGATATTCTGACCCAGTCAACCTGCATAGGCTCTTCAGAGGCATTAGTGGAAGGAAGAAGCAGGGGTCTATGAAACTTAGGTGCCAGTCTAGAAAACTGTATCCCTTGGATGGCTTCTTGGGGTCGTTCCTGGAACCTCAGTTCAATGTAAGTGCCCAGCAGTATTAGTGCATCCAGAGAAGAGGGGAGATCAGGTCCTGCCAGCTCATCGCTAATCCTTGCCAGAAGGTGGCCACCAGAGCCTTATCATTCCAGGCAAGCTCTGCTGCAAGAATACAAAATTGGATGGCATATTATCCCACTTTCGAACTTGCGTGATATAGAGAAAGAATGGAAGCAGCGATTGAGGATGTACGGCCTGGCTCCTCATAGACGGTACGGAAGGTATCCAAGAAGATCTGTAGATTAGTGGACTCCAGTCCTTCATGTTCCCAGAGGGGATTTGCCCATGCCAAGGCCTTGCCCGTCAACAGGGAGACAATGAAAGCAATCTTCGTATGGTCTGTCGTTGCGGGGAGACTGCCAGGTCACTACCTCTTTAGATGGTCCCGGCGGCATAGCTGCTGGCCAAACAGAAGCTAGGCAGAGACAGGCTGATGGAACTTTGGTGGTAGTAGACAGGAACCGGATTACTGGAAGCACACTGGTACCGGATTGCTGGAAGCATGCTGGATCCAAATTTCTGGAAGCACCCAAAGTGCATGGGATACCGACAGGTAACAGACTCAGGATATAGGATACCAATAGGTAACGGACTCAGGATTTTGGATACGGAACCTTCGCAGGATAACTAGGTTTGTCCAACTTTGCTTAGGCACTAGGGAAAGGGGCAGGGTCACCTATAAGGGCCAGGGTGTGCAGGGATAGGCGGGGACAGTTTTACTTGTGTGTATGCTGGCCCTTACAGAACTGGGACAAGCGCGCACCCTACAGGCACAGACCGGGGGAGAAGGAGAAAGCAGAGCATGCTAGCGTCCCTGGGAAGAGAGTCGTCGGCGAAGATGCACAGTTCTGCGACTGCCGGTAAGAGGGAGATGCCGGCTGTCAGTGGCCACAAACATAACACGAAGTCTCATCACATTAATAATAAAACTCAACAATTGCTGGTCTAAGACTGAGTGTCCACATAAGCACTCCTGATAACATTACTTTTACTTCCATTAAATACTGTGGTGACCCCCCCCCCTCCCAATATTCATCTCAACTTGTTTTTACCCCACTTTTATACCTTCATATATTGCTCCCTTAGAAAAGTCAAACCCAGCAGTCTCGCTAATGAAAGAGGTACGCCTCTCTAATGTGTAATGTAGGGCGACCCAGCATTACTACACACAATCTCTTCCTTCAATACAAATCATCCATCTCACTCTTATCTGTTATATTTTCTTACATGTAGAACATTATTATTTCCAGCTCCTTAGAAGATCATTAGGGAGATATGTACCTGTTAGGCTTCGTTCACATCTGCGCTAGGGCTCCGTTCCGACTGAGCTTTCCGTCGGAACGGAGCCCTGACAGACACAAACAGAAACCATAGGTAATGTTGTATTTGATTCCAATGGTGACGGATCCGGTGCTAATGGTTTCCGTTTGTCTCAGTTGTGCAAGGGTTTGGTCGTTGTGACAGAATCAATAGCGTAGTTGACTACGATATTGATTCCGTCAAAACTACGGAACCCTTACACAACGGAGACAAGCGGAAACCATTGGCACCGCATCTGTAATGGCAGGGGGTAGGGAGACGGACAAGTGAGCCCTAATCTACCCGCCACTCTGTCCCTGCCTACTTGCAACGACCCGCCCTAGACGACGGGGTACAACTGGGCGGCAGTCCCTGCGCTCAGTAAGTGCACGACAAACACGACAAACATACAAGGAACACAAGCAAGGAAAAGGGGCCGTTGCCCACGGCAACACCGTGAGCAACCAGAGTGGTGAACGAGCCGAGTCAAGCCAGGAGTGTGCGAGGTACAAAACGAAAAGCAGAAGAGTAGTCGGTAAGCCAGGGTCGGTATGGAGCAGGATCAAAAATAGCAGGAGCTGTAGCTGGGCCAGGAAACCACAAGGAAAGAAACAAAAGCAATAACAAGCACAGAGGGACAGGAAGTGCAGGCTTAAATAGACCGAGGGCGGGAGCTAGCTGAGTCTGGCCAGGTTACGATAGGCTCTCCCACTCCTAAGCCTGCCAGCCTGAATGGTGGAAGCAGGAGTCAGTCTCAGGGATGTATTCTCAGGTGCTGACTGATTAGTTCTGGGAGTTAACCCTGCTGTGCCTGGCAGATCCTTTACAGTACCCCCCCTTTTATGAGGGGCCACCGGACCCTTTCTAAGTGGACCTGGCTTACTGGGGAAACGCAGGTGGAACCTCCTGACCAATACCCCAGCGTGAACATCCCGGGCGGGTACCCAAGTCCTCTCCTCGGGCCCGTATCCTCTCCAATGGATCAGGTACTGGAGGGAGCCTTGGACCATCTTGCTGTCCACAATCCTGGCCACCTCGAATTCCACCCCCTCCGGGGTGAGGATGGGAACAGGAGGTCTCCTCGAGGGAGCCAAGGACGGGGAGCAGCGTTTGAGGAGGGAGGCATGAAACACGTCGTGTATCCGAAAAGACGGGGGTAACTCCAGCCGGAAGGAGACAGGATTGAGGACCTCAATGACCTTATACGGCCCAATAAACCGGGGAGCAAACTTCTTGGACAGAACCTTGTGACGCAAGTTCCTAGACGACAACCACACCAGATCCCCGACCATAAACAGGGGGTTAGCAGAACGTTTTTTATCAGCCTGAGTTTTTTGTACGCTCTGGGACACCTCTAGGTTTTTCTGAACCTGGGCCCAGACTGTGCACAGTTCCCGATGAACGACCTCTACCTCAGGATTGTTGGAACTACCAGGTGAAACGGAGGAGAACCGTGGATTAAACCCAAAATTACAAAAAAAAGGAGAGACCCCTGACGAGTTACTGACCCGGTTATTAAGGGAAAATTCGGCGAGGGGAATGAAAGAGACCCAATCAAATTGACAGTCAGAGACAAAACACCTTAAGTATTGTTCTAGAGATTGATTAGTCCTCTCCGTTTGGCCATTGGTTTCAGGATGGAAGGCAGAGGAGAAGGACAGATCAATCCCCAACTTCATACAGAAGGCTCTCCAAAACAATGAAACAAATTGTACCCCTCTGTCCGAAACAATATTGACAGGGACCCCATGGAGACGCAGGATGTGTTTGACAAACAAGGTAGCCAACGTTTTGGCGTTGGGTAGTTTCTTGAGGGGCACAAAGTGGCACATCTTACTGAAGCGGTCCACCACCACCACCCACACCACCGACTTGCCTTGGGATGGAGGCAAATCTGTGATAAAATCCATGGAGATATGTGTCCAAGGTCTCTGGGGAATGGGCAACGAACGCAGTAAGCCCGCTGGTCGGGACCTGGGAGTCTTGGACCTAGCACAAACCTCACAAGCGGCGACGTAGGCCTTAACGTCTTTAGGCAACCCAGGCCACCAATAATTTCTGGTAATGAGGTGTTTGGTACCCAGGATGCCTGGATGGCCAGATAGTGCGGAGTCATGATTTTCCCTAAGTACCCTTAGCCGGAATTGCAGGGGAACAAACAGCTTGTTCTCAGGAAGGTTCCCGGGAGCTGCTCCTTGATCAGCAGCAATTTCAGAGACTAAATCAGAATTGATCGAGGAAATGATTATACCTGGAGGCAAAATACAAGCAGGATCTTCCTCCGAAGGAGGGCTGGCCATGAAGCTACGCGACAGTGCATCAGCCTTAATATTTTTAGACCCAGCCCTATAGGTAACCAAAAAATTGAATCTGGTAAAAAATAACGCCCATCGAGCTTGTCTCGGGTTTAGCCTCCGGGCAGATTCTAGGAAAACCAGATTCTTGTGGTCGGTAAGGACCGTTACCTGGTGCCTAGCCCCCTCCAGGAAGTGGCGCCACTCTTCAAATGCCCATTTAATGGCTAAGAGTTCGCGGTTGCCAATATCATAGTTACTTTCAGTTGGCGAAAACTTCCTGGAGAAGTAGGCACAGGGACGGAGATGGGTGAGGGACCTGGTACCCTGGGACAAGACAGCCCCCACCTCAGATGCGTCAACTTCCACGATAAATGGCTCCATTTGGTTGGGCTGAACCAGCACCGGGGCCGAGACAAAGCACTTCTTAAGGACCTCAAAAGCCTGGACAGCCTCAGGAGGCCAGTGGAGGAGATCAGCACCTTTGCGAGTGAGGTCCGTAAGGGGCTTAGCGATGACCGAGAAGTTAGCAATAAATCTCCTGTAATAATTAGCAAACCCCAAAAAACACTGTAACGCCTTCAGGGAGGCAGGTTGGACCCATTCCGCCACAGCCTGAACCTTGGCGGGGTCCATGCGGAATTCATGAGGAGTGAGGATTTGACCCAAAAATGGAATCTCCTGTACCCCAAACACACATTTTTCGGTTTTGGCAAACAGTTTATTTTCCCGAAGGACCTGGAGCACCTTCCTGACATGCTCCACGTGGGAGGACCAGTCCTTGGAAAACACCAGTATGTCATCAAGGTACACAACAAGAAAAATCCCCAGGTAATTTCTCAAAATCTCATTTATGAAATTCTGGAAGACCGCAGGGGCATTACACAACCCAAAGGGCATGACGAGGTATTCGAAATGGCCTTCGGGCGTGTTAAACGCAGTCTTCCACTCATCCCCCTCTTTGATGCGAATAAGGTTATACGCCCCCCGTAGATCCAATTTAGAAAACCATTGGGCCCCCTGAACCTGATTAAAGAGATCAGGAATCAAAGGAAGGGGATACTGGTTCCTTACCGTGACCTTATTCAGGCTACGGTAGTCAATGCATGGCCTAAGACCACCATCCTTCTTCCCCACAAAGAAGAAGCCAGCACCTACCGGAGAAGAAGAGGTACGAATGTAACCCTTGGCCAGGGATTCCTGGATATACACTCTCATAGCTTCACGTTCGGGACAAGAAAGATTAAATATCCTACCCTTAGGAAGCTTAGCTCCTGGTACCAATTCGATAGCGCAATCGTATTCTCTATGAGGAGGTAACACTTCGGAGGCCTCCCTAGAGAAAACATCAGCGAAGTCCTGAACAAACTCGGGTAGCGTATTCGCCTCCTTAGGGGGAGAAATAGAATTAACAGAAAAACATGACGTACAACATTCATTACCCCATTTGGTTAGCTCCCCAGTATTCCAGTCAAACGTAGGATTATGCAACTGCAACCAGGGAAGACCTAGAACCAAATCGTACGATAATCCCTGCATCAACAGTACAGAGCATTGCTCCAAATGCATGGAGCCAACCAGGAGTTAAAAAACAGGGGTATGCTGTGTAAAATAACCATTAGCAAGAGGAGTGGCATCGATACCCACTACCGGGACAGGTTTAGGCAAATCAATAAGAGGCATAGCAAGGGACATAGCAAATTCCACAGACATGATATTAGTAGAGGATCCTGAATCCACGAAAGCACTGCCGGTAGCAGACCTACCACCAAAAGAGACCTGAAAGGGAAGCAAGATGTAAAGGATCTGCCAGGCACTGCTTCGGGGTTAACTCCCAGAATTAATCAGTCAACACCTGAGTGTACATCCCTGAGACAGACACCAGCTTCCTCCACTCAGGCTGGCAGGCTTAGGAGTGGGAGAGCCTATCGCAACCTGGCCAGACTCAGCTAGCTCCCGCCCTCGGTCTATTTAAGCCTGCTCTTCCTGTCCATCTGTGCTTGTGAATTCTTTCCTTGAGGTTTCCTGGCCCAGCTACAGCTCCTGCTACTTTTGATCCTGCTCCATACAGACCCCGGCTTACCGACTACTCTTCTGCTTTTCGCTTTGTACCTCGCACTCTCCTGGCTTGACTCGGCTCGTTCACTACTCTGTTGCTCACGGTGTTTCCGCGAGCAACTGCCCATTTCCCTTGCTTGTATTCCCTTGTTTGTTTGTCGTGTTTGTCATGCACTTACTGAGCGCAGGGACCGCCGCCCAGTTGTACGCCGTCGCCTAGGGCGGGTCGTTGCAAGTAGGCAGGGACAGAGTGGCGGGTAGATTAGGGCTCACTTGTCCGTTTCCCTACCCCCCCCACCTTTACAAATTCACAAGCCGTATACCTAGTCTACCCTGGTCCCTGACACCATTATGGAACCCCGTGAAACCCTGGCTCAGCAAATGCAGGGTCTCTCCCTACAGGTCCAGGCCCTGGCTCAGAGGGTCAACCAGCCTGATGCTACCTTGGTAGTTCCCCTCACCGCACCCCTTGAACCCCACCTCAAGTTGCCCGACCGGTTCTCAGGTGACCGGAGGGCTTTTCTCTCCTTTCGGGAGAGTTGTAGGCTTTACCTTCGCTTAAAGCCTCACTCCTCAGGTTCTGAGAGCCAGCGGGTGGGTATAATTATGTCCCGGCTCCAGGAAGGGCCCCAAGAGTGGGCCTTCTCCTTGGCTCCTGGCGCCCCTGAACTTTCCTCCGTTGATTGTTTCTTTTCTGCCCTCGGACTTATTTATGACGAGACTGACAGAACTGCCTTTGCCGAGAGTCAGCTGGTGACCTTACGTCAGGGTAAGAGACCTGTTGAGGAGTATTGCTCTGACTTTAGGAAGTGGTGCGTAGCTTCTCGGTGGAATGACCCTGCCTTAAGGTGCCAGTTTAGGTTGGGTCTGTCGAATGCCCTGAAAGACCTGCTAGTTAGTTATCCCTCTTCTGACTCCTTAGACCAGGTTATGGCTTTAGTGGTACGACTTGACCGACGTCTCAGGGAACGACAACGTGAACGTTTATGTGTTTTTTCCTCCGACTCCCCCATGATGCCTCCCGAAGTCCCGTTGCTTCGTTTCTCCCCTAAAGACTCAGAAATACCTATGCAACTCGGGGCCTCCGTGTCCCCTCAACAACGTAGAGAATTCCGCAGGAAGAATGGTCTCTGCTTCTACTGTGGGGATGTCAAGCATCAAGTAAACAACTGTCCCAAGCGTAAGAATGCTGTCAGAGAGCTCCCGCGTCTAAGTGATCATCGGGGAGGTCACTTGGGCGCACAGGTATTTCCCGTAAATATGAAACGTACTAAGATATTGCTTCCCTTTCAGGTCTCTTTTGGTGGTAGGTCTGCTACCGGCAGTGCCTTCGTGGATTCAGGGTCCTCTACTAATATCATGTCTGTGGAATTTGCTATGTCTCTCGCTATGCCTCTGATTGATTTGCCTAAACCTGTTCCGGTAGTGGGTATCGACTCCACTCCTCTTGCTAATGGTTATTTTACACAGCATACCCCTGTTTTTGAACTCCTTGTTGGCTCCATGCATTTGGAGCAATGCTCTGTACTATTGATGCAGGGATTATCGTACGATTTGGTTCTAGGTCTTCCCTGGTTGCAGTTGCATAATCCTACGTTTGACTGGAATACTGGGGAGCTAACCAAATGGGGTAATGAATGTTGTACGTCATGTTTTTCTGTTAATTCTATTTCTCCCCCTAAGGAGGTGAATACGCTACCCGAGTTTGTTCAGGACTTCGCTGATGTTTTCTCTAAAGAGGCCTCCGAAGTATTACCGCCTCATAGAGAATACGATTGCGCTATCGAATTGGTACCAGGAGCTAAGCTTCCTAAGGGTAGGATATTTAACCTTTCTTGTCCCGAACGTGAAGCCATGAGGGAGTATATCCAGGAATCCCTGGCCAAGGGTTACATTCGTCCCTCTTCTTCTCCGGTAGGTGCTGGCTTCTTCTTCGTAGGGAAGAAGGATGGGGGTCTTAGGCCATGCATTGACTACCGTGGCCTGAATAAGGTCACGGTAAGGAACCAGTATCCCCTTCCTTTGATTCCTGATCTCTTTAATCAGGTTCAGGGGGCCCAATGGTTCTCTAAATTGGACCTACGGGGGGCGTATAACCTTATTCGCATCAAAGAGGGGGATGAGTGGAAGACTGCGTTTAACACGCCCGAAGGCCATTTCGAATACCTCGTCATGCCCTTTGGGTTGTGCAATGCCCCTGCGGTCTTCCAGAACTTCATAAATGAGATTTTGAGAAATTACCTGGGGATATTTCTTGTAGTGTACCTTGATGACATATTGGTGTTTTCCAGGGACTGGTCCTCCCACATAGAGCATGTCAGGAAAGTGCTCCAGGTCCTTCGAGAAAACAAACTGTTTGCCAAAATCGAAAAATGTGTATTTGGGGTACAGGAGATACCATTTTTAGGTCAAATCCTCACTCCTCATGATTTCCGCATGGACCCTGCCAAGGTTCAGGCTGTGGCTGAATGGGTCCAACCTGCCTCCCTGAAAGCGCTACAGTGTTTTTTGGGGTTCGCTAACTATTACAGGAGATTTATTGCTAACTTCTCGGTCGTCGCTAAGCCTCTTACGGACCTCACTCGCAAGGGTGCTGATGTCCTCCATTGGCCCCCTGAGGCCGTCCAGGCTTTTGAGACCCTCAAGAAGTGCTTTATCTCGGCCCCCGTGCTGGTTCAGCCCAACCAAAGGGAGCCATTTATTGTGGAGGTTGACGCGTCCGAGGTGGGAGTGGGGGCCGTCTTGTCCCAGGGTACCAGCTCCCTCACCCATCTCCGCCCCTGTGCTTACTTTTCTAGGAAGTTTTCGCCCACGGAGTGTAACTATGATATTGGCAACCGCGAACTTTTAGCCATTAAATGGGCATTTGAAGAGTGGCGCCACTTCCTGGAGGGGGCTAGGCACCAGGTAACGGTCCTTACCGACCACAAGAATCTGGTTTTCCTAGAATCTGCCCGGAGGCTAAACCCGAGACAAGCTCGATGGGCGTTGTTTTTTACCAGATTCAATTTTTTGGTTACCTATAGGGCCGGGTCTAAAAATATTAAGGCGGATGCACTGTCGCGTAGCTTCATGGCCAGCCCTCCTTCGGAGGAAGATCCTGTTTGTATTTTGCCTCCAGGTATAGTCATTTCCTCTATCGAGTCCGATTTAGTCTCTGAAATTGCTGCTGATCAAGGTTCAGCTCCTGGGAACCTTCCTGAGAACAAGCTGTTTGTTCCCCTGCAATTCCGGCTAAGGGTACTTAGGGAAAATCACGACTCCGCACTATCTGGCCATCCAGGCATCCTGGGTACCAAACACCTCATTACCAGAAATTATTGGTGGCCTGGTTTGCCTAAAGACGTTAAGGCCTACGTCGCCGCCTGTGAGGTTTGTGCCAGGTCCAAGACTCCCAGGTCCCGACCAGCGGGCCTACTGCGTTCGTTGCCCATTCCCCAGAGACCTTGGACACATATCTCCATGGATTTTATCACCGATTTGCCTCCATCCCAAGGCAAGTCGGTGGTGTGGGTGGTGGTAGACCGCTTCAGTAAAATGTGCCACTTTGTGCCCCTCAAGAAACTACCCAACGCCAAGACGTTGGCTACCTTGTTTATCAAACACATCCTGCGTCTCCATGGGGTCCCCGTCAATATTGTTTCTGACAGAGGGGTACAATTTGTTTCATTGTTTTGGAGAGCCTTCTGTAATAAGTTGGGGATTGATCTGTCCTTCTCCTCTGCTTTCCATCCCGAAACCAATGGCCAAACGGAGAGGACTAATCAGTCTCTAGAACAATACTTAAGATGTTTTGTCTCTGACTGTCAATTTGATTGGGTTTCTTTCATTCCCCTCGCCGAATTTTCCCTTAATAACCGGGTCAGTAACTCGTCAGGGGTCTCTCCCTTTTTCTGTAATTTTGGGTTTAATCCACGGTTCTCCTCCGTTTCACCTGGTTGTTCCAACAATCCCGAGGTGGAGGTCGTTCATCGGGATCTGTGCACAGTCTGGGCCCAGGTTCAGAAGAACCTAGAGGCGTCCCAGAGCATACAGAAGGCTCAGGCCGATAGAAGACGTTCTGCTAACCCCCTGTTTGTGGTCGGGGATCTGGTGTGGTTGTCATCCAGGAACTTGCGTCTCAAGGTTCCGTCCAAAAAGTTTGCTCCCCGGTTTATTGGGCCGTATAAGGTCATTGAGGTCCTCAGTCCTGTCTCTTTCCGGCTGGAGTTACCCCCGTCTTTTCGTATACACAACGTGTTTCATGCCTCCCTCCTGAAACGCTGCTCCCCGTCCTTGGCCCCCTCGAGGAAACCTCCTGTTCCCGTCCTCACCCCTGAGGGGGTGGAATTTGAGGTGGCCAGGATCGTGGACAGCAAGATGGTCCAAGGCTCCCTCCAGTACCTGGTCCATTGGAGAGGATACGGGCCCGAGGAGAGGACTTGGGTACCCGCCCGGGATGTTCACGCTGGGGTATTGGTCAGGAGGTTCCACCTGCGTTTCCCCAGTAAGCCAGGTCCACTTAGAAAGGGTCCGGTGGCCCCTCATAAAAGGGGGGGTACTGTAAAGGATCTGCCAGGCACTGCTTCGGGGTTAACTCCCAGAATTAATCAGTCAACACCTGAGTGTACATCCCTGAGACAGACACCAGCTTCCTCCACTCAGGCTGGCAGGCTTAGGAGTGGGAGAGCCTATCGCAACCTGGCCAGACTCAGCTAGCTCCCGCCCTCGGTCTATTTAAGCCTGCTCTTCCTGTCCATCTGTGCTTGTGAATTCTTTCCTTGAGGTTTCCTGGCCCAGCTACAGCTCCTGCTACTTTTGATCCTGCTCCATACAGACCCCGGCTTACCGACTACTCTTCTGCTTTTCGCTTTGTACCTCGCACTCTCCTGGCTTGACTCGGCTCGTTCACTACTCTGTTGCTCACGGTGTTTCCGCGAGCAACTGCCCATTTCCCTTGCTTGTATTCCCTTGTTTGTTTGTCGTGTTTGTCATGCACTTACTGAGCGCAGGGACCGCCGCCCAGTTGTACGCCGTCGCCTAGGGCGGGTCGTTGCAAGTAGGCAGGGACAGAGTGGCGGGTAGATTAGGGCTCACTTGTCCGTTTCCCTACCCCCCCCACCGTTACACAAGATCTTAGTACGTTTCATATTTACGGGAAATACCTGTGCGCCCAAGTGACCTCCCCGATGATCACTTAGACGCGGAAGTTCTCTGGCTGCAACCTTACGCTTAGGACAGTTGTTCACTTGATGCTTGTCGTCCCCACAGTAGAAGCAGAGACCATTCTTCCTGCGGAATTCTCTACGTTGTTGGGGGGACACGGAGGCCCCGAGTTGCATAGGTATCTCTGAATCTTTCGGGGAGGAACGAAGCAACAGAGCTTCGGGAGGCATCATGGGGGAGTCGGAGGAGAAAACACATAAACGTTCACGTTGTCGTTCCCTGAGACGTCGGTCAAGTCGTATCGCTAAAGCCATAACCTGGTCTAGGGAGTCAGAAGAGGGATAGCTAACTAGCAGGTCTTTCAGGGCATTCGACAGACCCAACCTAAACTGGCACCTTAAGGCAGGGTCATTCCACCGAGAAGCTACGCACCACTTCCGAAAGTCAGAGCAATACTCCTCAACAGGTCTCTTACCCTGACTTAAGGTCACCAGCTGACTCTCGGCAAAGGCAGTCCTGTCAGTCTCGTCATAAATAAGTCCGAGAGCAGAAAAGAAACAATCAACGGAGGAAAGTTCAGGGGCGTCAGGAGCCAAGGAGAAGGCCCACTCTTGGGGCCCTTCCTGGAGCCGGGACATAATTATACCCACCCGCTGGCTCTCAGAACCTGAGGAATGAGGCTTTAAACGAAAGTAAAGCCTACAACTCTCCCGAAAGGAGAGAAAAGTCCTCCGGTCCCCTGAGAACCGGTCGGGCAACTTGAGGTGGGGTTCAAGAGGTGCGGTGAGGGGAACTACCAGGGTAGCATCAGGCTGGTTGACCCTCTGAGCCAGGGCCTGGACCTGTAGGGAGAGACCCTGCATTTGCTGAGCCAGGGTCTCACGGGGATCCATAGTGGTGTCAGGGACCAGGGGTAGACTAGGTATGGGCTTGTTATTATGTAATGGCAGGGGGTAGGGAGACGGACAAGTGAGCCCTAATCTACCCGCCACTCTGTCCCTGCCTACTTGCAACGACCCGCCCTAGGCGACGGGGTACAACTGGGCGGCAGTCCCTGCGCTCAGTAAGTGCACGACAAACACGACAAACATACAAGGAACACAAGCAAGGAAAAGGGGCCGTTGCCCACGGCAACACCGTGAGCAACCAGAGTGGTGAACGAGCCGAGTCAAGCCAGGAGTGTGCGAGGTACAAAACGAAAAGCAGAAGAGTAGTCGGTAAGCCAGGGTCGGTATGGAGCAGGATCAAAAATAGCTGTAGCTGGGCCAGGAAACCACAAGGAAAGAAACAAAAGCAATAACAAGCACAGAGGGACAGGAAGTGCAGGCTTAAATAGACCGAGGGCGGGAGCTAGCTGAGTCTGGCCAGGTTACGATAGGCTCTCCCACTCCTAAGCCTGCCAGCCTGAATGGTGGAAGCAGGAGTCAGTCTCAGGGATGTATTCTCAGGTGCTGACTGATTAGTTCTGGGAGTTAACCCTGCTGTGCCTGGCAGATCCTTTACAGCATCAGAAAAATAATTTCAATGGTGATGGAAACCTATGGTTTCTGTTTGTGTCTGTCAGGGCTCCGTTCTGACGGAAAGCTCAGTCGGAACGGAGCCCTAGTGCAGATGTGAATGAAGCCTTAGATGCATGGTCCCCCACGCTATATAAGTGTAGAGTAAACATACTCCAGAGGGCACGCCAGTCGCATCCTTCCCTGCTTGGAAAGGGTTAAGGCAGCAGCGTGCAAAACAGTACGTCTGCAATGTTCACATAAGCCCCCTTTATGTCTAGGCCAGATGAATCAATTAGGGGTGTTGTAAAAATTAAATAAGCACTTGTTTCACTGTTGGAGGAGAAGTTCCTTCAGGCAATATATAACATTCCACACAAAAATTCAGATGCTGTCAGTAACTATATGTGTGTGTGTTTACGCCTCATCAATTTTTTAAAAAGATATTAGGAAACTCTAATGAAGAACACATATACGTCATTCATTGCTAGTTTATTTATAACCCTTTATGCCATCCGTAATTGGAAAAACATCTAGCTTTTTTTTTTTAATGTGGACATATCATCTGCTATTACTACCTCTTGGGGTGGGGAAGTCCATAATTCGACTACTCTAAGGGTATGTGCACACGATGAGAGGCTTTTACGGCTGAAATGACAGACTGTTTTCAGGAGAAAACAGCTGCCTCGTTTCAGCCGTAATTCCTCCTCGCATTTTGCGAGGCTTCTCTGACAGCAATAAATTTTGAGCTGTGCTTCATTGAGTTCAATGAAGTACAGCTCAAATTACGTCTAAAAGAAGTGTCCTGCACTTCTTTTGACAAGGCTGTATTTTTACTCGTCGTCGTTTGACAGCTGTTTCAACGGACCGTGTGAAGGGTCCGTGAGAAAACAGGACATGTCCTTCTAGTCTATGGGGGATGCATGATAACGCGACCCGCAGCGTACAGCAGCGTCAGTTTTCACATCCGAGGTTTGCATCGTTTGTGTGAATCCAGCCTAACTGTAGAGAACCCTTTCCTATATTGATGTCTAAGACGTCTTTCTTTCACACGCAATGAATTTCCCCATCTCCTTTGTAGAGTCCTTAAAGAAAACAGATTATGTGCTAGCTTTTTTGTATTGACCACACATATACATGTTAATAAAATTACCAAGCTGAACAAGCCCAATTTTTTTTAGCCTTTCATTGTAAGAGACAACTCCCATACCATTTAATAATGTAGTCGCCCATCTTTAAACCCTCTCCAGTTGTCCTATATCCTTTTTTCAATTTGGAGCCCAAAACTGAATTTCATATTCAAGATTTGGCCTTCCAAGGGATTTATAGAGGGGTAATATTAGGCCCTGTCCACACACCAAAAGACGCGCATGTGTGTGTGTGTGTGTGTGTGTGTGTATATATATATATATATATATATATATATATATATATATGAAATAGGCTGGTCACTAAGGGGTTATTGTGTGTGTGTGTGTGTATATATATATATATATATATATATATATATATACATATATAAATATACATGTATGTGTATGTATATATATATATATATATATATATATATATATATATATATATATATATAAATTGTAGCACTGCAGCTACTGGACAGTGCAGAAACTGTCAGGTTTTAAGCAACCAGGGAACATGTACAGCAGAGAGGGTTTTCTCTGCTGTTGCTTGGGTGTAAAGCCCGGAATAGGGCCTGGTTTGCTGGAGTAACACTGCTTGCTGTGGTGAAGACAATAAAGCTAGCTGCATCTGGTTTAAACTTTTATTCAATGAGTTGGAGAGAACTTTATAAGTGTGCCAACCATCTCACCCTGGAGATGGCGATCCTGTGAGCTAAGTGGTCCCCAAGATGTCACATATGGCGGAGAATTGCTTTGGGCAATAAAATGGGACAAGAAGTGTGCAGTGAAAATTAAAGGGCCAGAAGCCCAATTAAAGAGACTGTTTTTCCATTACAATGGGTCTTATTGAGGAACTCCTCAAAAAGATAGTGCAAACGAATGCGGAGCTTCAGGAAGCAAATGCCAAGCAGAGGGAGGATAACCAAAGGTTCCTGGCACAGTTGGAAGCAAATGGAGAGGCTTTAAGGACACAAGTACTGTCCAAGTATACACAGCCTTCCAAGCCAAGTGGATGCCTTTCAGCGCCAGCTGCATTGATGCCGGGTACTCCGGATGTGTTACAGACAGTTCGCGGAGAAGAGCTAAGAGCATGCATACCTGTGATACAAACTGAGAGTACCGTTGCTAAGGGCAACCACCCGGACTCATGGTGGGAATATTTGCGAGCGGATTATGTGAATTTAAAAGGTGTTCCCAAGCAACGTGGGGCAGCTGTTAAAAAGCCAAGTGTGCTGGATCGCCCAGATGTGGTTGCTGGGAGCAACCAACCTCGACAGCATGTTGTGGCTGTTGTTCAGCAGAAGGAGAGCTGTTGGAGATGCCATCGAGCAGATGGATGTGCACCTGATTGTTCTCTTGTCAGGAGGCCAGAGAAAGCGCAAGAGAAAACAAGTGAAGTGTTGGTTGGTGGGATTCCGCTACTGGTCCGTCTGGATCTTCGCCAAGAGGTCTCGAGGGTGCATCCGGACATTTTGCTGTTTGTGAAGAAGGATCCTGAGTTGGGTGACTATAAAATGTCAGGAACTTGATGAGGACTTTGTGCTGGGAAGGGACTTCCCTCATTTTTGGCAGTTGTGGGAGAAAGGCAATATCTCCGATAAGCCTTACAGGGAAAAGTCATCTGCAGGGTGTGCTGCTCCACTGTCAAAAAGGGAAAATGCACCAGTTGTAATGATTTCAAGTGATAATGTGATTCAGGAAATGGCTGCTAAAAATGACGCACATGTATTTGATGCACAGCGTATATTTGATGACCCTAGTGAAATGTCAAACATTTTGCCTAACGTGTCTTTAACCCGTGCGTATGTCACCCAGCCTGAGCAGGTTAATGAATTGTGTGAACAGGCTGTTAAAGAAACAGCAGCCGAGACAGAAGAGGGTATTAGTTCAAGTGTGCCCTTTGAGTCCGTAGTTGAGAAAGTAGAGAGTGTCACATGTGTTGTGCGTACTGTTACTAATGGTAACCCAGAGGATGTGTCCTTGGAAACAGATGTGCCAGGTGTATCTGAGATTTCCCTAGAGGTTGGGATTGTTGATGGTGGTAACCTGGAGTACAGCCCTGCCATACCTAGCGATGGTGATGAAAATGTGCGTGGTGCAATAGATGTGACTGCAGCGCCTTTAGAAACGTTGCCCCCCACAGGTCATTCCTATGCTGTAGAAACTGAGACTGATGTAACGCTCACTCATTCCATGGGGATGGGGGAAGCACAGGATTTAGACTTCAAACCATGTTCAGCGGATGCTACTATAGTGTATGTTCTGTCACTGACATTACATGTGATGTAAAACAGGTTCAAGTGTGCCCCTAGAGGTCATGGTTCACAATAACAAGACTGTTGCATGTGATGTGTGCACTGTTCCTAATGGCAACCAGCTGTATGCTACTGCGATGATGACAGTGGGCTTACTGCTGCTATGTGTGAGTGGAGTGGTGATAAACTCTACGGGACTGAGAATGTGGTTAGGGTCACAACAGAGTCAGCTGAATCCAGCAGCAGTGATCCACCTTTTTATTTGAGCGACCACACCAGTGTGAATGTAGCCCTAAGTGACGCACCTGAGTTCCTGGACAGTGGAGTCAGTGAGGTGTGTGTACTGGTGGCGGTGGCCTCGGTCACTAATGAACTGCCCGGTAGTGAACCAGATGTACATGAAAACATTTCCCTAGAGGTTGGGGCTGTCAATGGTACCAACGAGGACACTACTGCCATGTATAGTGTGAGAAGGGTTACTGCTTCACCCTTAGAAGTTCTGCCCCCTGCAGGTCTTTCACATGTAGACGTTGAGACCCATGTAGCTCCCACACTTTCCCAGGAGGTGAGGGGAGCCATAGAGGTGGTCTTCCAGGCTTGTTTAGTGGATACTGATGCAGAGTGTGCTTTAGCCATGGAAGCTGCATGTAATACAAGACAGGTTACTAAGGGCAACAAGCAGTACTATACCACTAAGCAGGATGCGGGCCCTAACACTACTGAAGAGACCACCACTACTGGGTCAGATATAAGTAACCCAGAGATGTCTGGTCAGTGCGGTGAAAAATTGTCTCTGGACGGACAGTCTGAGCGTTTAAATGCTGAGACGCAAAACTCCAAGATGGAGGGGAGTATAGCATCTGAAAGTGGTGTTGTAGATGATACGGGGTATACCACAACTCATGAGATGAGTGTTGCTGAACACTATGAGCCAGTGTCTAAACCAAGGGGTGACACACAAAGCCACTGCATGGATGCGGAAAGGTCCCTGAATTTAGGGCACAACACATGTAAATACGGCTGTGATCAGCAAAAGCTAGTAGTGCCTACAAAGGATGAGGATGCCAGGCATGCCAACATAGAAGAGCTGCTGGAGCACCTGTCTAATACACCCAGGGGTGATTATCAAACGTCTGTTACTGTAGGGGTGACCCTAAGTGTGATTATGTCCCAACGTAGGAGCTTTGACCCTGGTGGGAGTTTGTAATGTGATCAGTCCTACGGCCTTTATCAAGGGGGGGGGGGGGATATGTAGCAGTGCAGCTACTGGACAGGGCAGAAACTCAGGTTTTAAGCAACCAGGGAGCATGTACAGCAGAGAGGGTTTTCTCTGCTGGTGCTTGGGCTGTCTGATGAGCCTAGTTAGGCTTCACCTGAGACGGCTCTTTATATCAGGTCTGTGCAGTCCACACAGGGCTCTCAGTCTGGGGAAGACAGGCATGCTAGCCTGTGAGAGTCACCACCGTGTAAGGTAAAGCTGCCTATGTTTTGAGGTGCTGGGCACAAGGCTCAGTGTCTCGTAGTGAAGGACACTGAATGTGCTAGTTAGAGGCTAGACGGCCTAGGGTTTATTTTGTATGTTTTTTTGTTGTAACACTGCTTGCTGTGGTGAAGACAATAAAGTTAGCTGCGGCTGGTTTAAACTTTTATTCAATGTGTTGGAGTGAACTTTATAAGTGTGCCAACCATCTCACCCTGGAGATGGCGATCCTGTGAGCTAAGTGGTCCCCAAGATGTCACAATATATATATATATATACACGCACACACATTAACCCTTTTTTTTGGGGGGGAATAGAAAATGAAACCTCAATTCCGCCATAGTTCTATGCGTTTTAAATTTGCACCGTTCACCATGCGGTGTAAATAACGATGATGCATCATATGTATAGTTTTTTTTAATGTTTTACTACTTTTGCACAATAAATAAACTTTTGAACTAATATTATTTGTTTTTTCATCGTCGCTTTTCAAGAGCCATAACTTTTATTTTTCTGTCAATGTAGTGATATGTAGGCTTGTTTTTTTCAGGGACGAGACGTCATTTTCATTGGTACTTTTTTGGGGGTTCATGGGACTTGTTGCTTAACTTTTATTATTACTTTTTTGGAGGGCAATGGAAAAAATATATAAATTCCGCCATAGTCTGTGTTTTTTTTTTTCTTACGGCGTTCACGTTGCCGTTTAAATTACATGTTAACTTTATTGTTTTCTATCATTACAGTAGCAGCGATACCATATATGTGTACTTTTATTTATTTTCTACACTTTTTTACTAAATAAAAGCACTTTTTCATGGCAAAAATGGCTAGATCTTTTTCTTAACTAATCTTTATTAATCATTTTTATTTACGGTAACACTTTTTTTTAGTCCCACTAGGGGACTTCACTTTGTGATCTTTAGATCGCAGATATAATGCTTTTGTGTGTACCATACTTTGGTAGTATACCAAAGCATTATTGCCTGTCAGTGTAAACAGACAGGCAATCTATTAGGACGTGCTCTAGGCACGGCCTAATAGACAAATGGCCAGGGCAGGACTTGGGACCTTTGTTGGGCCTCCAGCTGCCATGGCACCACATCAGAGGCCCGCAATCGCATTTGCGGGCCGCCGATGGGTGACAGAGGGAGCTCCCTCTGTAAACAAGTTAAATGCCGCGGTCATTATTGACCGCAGCATTTAACAGGTTAATCGGCCGCGATCCAATTAAACTTAGAAGTAGATCGCAAAGTTAAGTCCCCTAGTGGGACAAAAAAAGAAGTAATAAGTGTTAAATAAAAATTATTAATAAAGATTACAGTTAAAAAAAAGATCTAGATATTTTTTCCATTAAAAAGTGGTTTTATTTAGTAAAAGTGTAAAAAATAAAAGTACACCTGTATGGTATCACCGTGACCGTAATGACCCAAACAATAAATGTAACATTTAATTTAAACCGCAAGGTGAACGCCGTAAAAAAACCCCACATAAAACTATGGTGGAATTGCTATTTTTTCCCATTGCCCGCCAAAAAAGTAATAATAAAAGTTAATCTATAAGTCCTATGAACCCCCACAGTCTACTGCGCTATTCATTCCGTCAAAGACAATGGAACCCTGTCACAACGAAAACCTTTAGCAATGTTTCTGTCACCATTGAGATCAATGGTGATTCAAACAGAAGCTTAGGTTTCCGTTTGCCTTTCCGTTGAGGGGTTGACACAACGGAAACCTCGGATGGAGCCCCTCAACGTAAAGGCAACGTGGATATGAACACATCCTTAGATCTTATTCACACGACAGAGTTTCCCGGCCGTGTGACGGCCGTTCATAAAACGGCCGTCACACGGTCACAGTAGGAACAATAGACCCCTAATGGGGCAATTCACACAACTGTCAAAAAATGGGACATGCCCTATTTTCTGCCGTTCACCCGGCCACCCGGCTCCCATAGAAGTCTATGGGGCCGGGTAATACACGGCCATCACTTCAATGTACTCCTTGTGACGGCCGTGTCTTCCGTCGCTCGCTCTCTCCTCCTTCTCCCCACAGTGCGTAGTGCACGTGAGGAGGAGGGTATTTTTTTGCTCCCTGTAGGAGCGGAATCCCCATTCCCCGGCCACATCTTCGGCAACGCTGTGGCCAGGGGTTTGGGGATTCCGCTCCAGGAGAGGTCCGTGACTTCACTGTGTCCATATATGGACACAGTGACGTCATATGCACAGTGACGTCATAGACTTCTGAAGCGGAATCCCCGATGTGGCCGGGGATTCTGCTCCAGGAGAAGTCCCTGCCTTCACTGTCCATATATGGACACAGTGACGTCAGGGACTTTTGAAGCAGAATCCCCACCGATGTGGCCGGGGATTCCGATCCAGTCCCTCACATATATGGAGAGTGAAGTGAGGGACTTCTCCTGGAGCTGTCCCCTACAGGAAAGTAGGGGGGTGGGGTGCCATGTATGGGGTTGACTATGTACAGGGGAGCTGTGTGGCACTACCTAGAGGGGGTTGTGTGGCACTACCTACAGGGGGGTCTGTGTGGCACTACCTACAGGGGGGTCTGTGTGGCACTACCTACAAGGGGGTCTGTGTGGCACTACCTACAAGGGGGTCTGTGTGGCACTACCTACAGGGGGGCTGTGTGGCAGTATCTACAGAGGGCAGTGTTTGGCATTATCTACAGAGGGAAGTGTGTGGCAAAAAAATTACAAATGAAATTCATCCGATTTTAAAACGGACAGGGAAAAAAACGGATGTAAAATGGGTCAAAATTGGCCGTTAAAAACGGCAACACGGCCTGGAACGGATTCAAAACTGCCGGTTTAATCGGCCGACACCCCTACCCTGTCGTGTGAATAAGGCCTTACACATAACTTTTTCATGGTCAAATTATCTTGAAGAATGTAAATTGACACTGGTGCCTAAGATGCATTTTATATTTTATACCAGAAGGTGGCAGCAATACACTTAAGGAAATCTGGACTTCTTTTATCATTTTCACTAGGTTACTGATTCTCTTTGTAGATCTAGAAAATTTAGGGAGATGTCAAGGCTGTGTTGGAAATTTACTAAGCAAAATGCACAAGACGTCTGCCACAAATTGTGCCAAATTGATTGTGTTTTGCACCTTTCCGGAGAGTTTTTAAGTGTCTAGAAAAAAGGGGCAGCGTTAAGAGGAGTAATGAAATACACCAGTTTATATTATCGGTGTGCCCTATGTTTCAGGTGTACAATACATCTACCAAGTGTTGGCACAAGAAATAGAAAGTGCCTAACGTGTAGAGAGTTGCTCCAAACATATCATACAGTTTCTGCCGCTATGGTCTCGCTTTATCCGGTTTAAATTCACACAGAAGATTTGATACGGATTTTGAATTATTATTATATATTTTTTAAGATAAAACCAGAATTAGGTCCAGGAGACACTTTGAGGCCTTCCTTTATATATTTCTTCTCTTTTAGGTTTCGTTCCTGTTTTTTTTCACTTAAAGAAAAATACATGCAAAATCTGCATCAAATCTGCACTGTGTAAACAAAGCCTAAATTTGCCCATATGCTTCCTTGGAAAAGTATGCAAAATAGATTTTCTCCAGAAGGTAGAGCTTGAAAGACAGTTTTCTGCCTTCTGGACGAGAATTATTTTGCATACATTGACCATCAGGTTAAATATTCTCAGTCTTGCTTTTGATGCATTGCAGTCGGAAGTGCCTGGCGAAATGTGGAAAGGAAGTCTGCTTGATTACTGCTGATGTGAAATTATCCCTGGGCAATTGTTCTTGTGTGCCAACATATATCCCAGGAGACCGCTATTGGACAACATTATTCCGTCACAGTGTATGTTCTATACATACTGACAATCACACATCGCATCAGCCATATGTTCTGCAGCACAAATTCAAACAAATCCCACTAGAACAGGAAAAGGAGTTCAAGAAAATTACAACTACAAGAAATGAGAGATTACAAGAAAAGAAATTCAAAAGAAAAGAACTCTGTGGACTAACACAGTGTTTCCCAACCCAAGGGGTACACTGGTACCCGGTTTCCAATTAGACTGTCTACACACATTGCAATTTTTTTGCTGTGATTTTAGGAAAAATCTAGACAAGTCCGTAATAAAGCCAAGAAGTGTGAAAAAGTGTACTGTAAGTTTTCAACATAGCTCCATCCTGTATAGTTAATAGAACACGTAGTAGGCTTAGATGTACCATCTCAGCAGTACACTGTCCCTGGGTATTACTTAAAGGGGTTTTCCCAATGTAGACATTTATGGCTTATCCGTAGGATTTGCCATACATTTCTGATACATGCGGGTCCCAGCTCTGCGACCTGCACCTATATCTAGAACGTGAGGTGAGGTGCCCACTGGTTGCAGAATCCAGTTAGGGCTGCTCGGCTGTTTCCGTAACTCCCATTGAACAAAATGGGGAGAGGAGCGCGCGCAACCCTCTCTCCACCAGTTCCCGCCTGGATTCTGCGACCAGCAGCCGACGCAACAGACGAAATGGGGGTAGGGAGACTCTCATTCTCGATATAGTTGCGGGTCCCAGAGCTGGGACACGCATCTGTCAGACATTTATATAAAGTCCTGTGGATATGTCTAAGATGGGAAAACCCTTTAAATATAACAATCAGCATTATGGTGTCTGGAACCTATATCCGTAAATGCATCAGTCCTGCCCCCAAATAATAAGCCCTGTCATAAAGACTAATGTATAAACAGTTTACCTCTCAATAATACAGGCATGCTCTCACCATATAATACTATCATTTAAGGGGCAAAATAATACATCCACACCATGACCACATATATCTACCACAAAGACCAATATAACCAACAACATCACCATACAGATCCCATAGAGGGGTCACATATCAGTTCTACACTGCTACTCTGCAGAGTATTATCACGATGTAAATACAGTGCAACGAATACAGTATAATAAGCCCAGTGACTCACAGGTGACGTCTTCTCTGATTGGACACGTTCACTTTCCATCCATCCAACCCAGACTGCCATGACGAATTCATCCAGCCATGACTCGTCTTTGCAGAGTTTGCTGCCCAGATGTCTGTAGCTTCACTTTTCTTTCACCCTCCTCATCCTCTACAGAAACTTCACATCTTTCTACCGCTTTTACCAGTGTCCTAGTGGTGCAAAAAAAGTGTCACATAGGTAGTCAAAATAAGTGGCAAACAGTGCCCCACACTGTAATAGAGCCCCCTTAGTGCCCCCCACAGTAATAGTGCCCCTTTTGTGCAGTACACAGTAATAGTCCCCTCACACAGTAGTAGTGCTACTTTGTGTCCCACACGCTTTCATAGTGCCCTATTTGTCTGGCACATGGTAACCGTTCCCCCACACAGAGATGGAGCCATCTTGCTGCCCCACACGCTTACATAGTGCCCTCTTTGTTTGGCACACAATAACAGTGCCCCCCCACAGTAATGCCACCTTGGAACCCCTCACACATTAAAGATACCCCCTTAGTTCCCCCTGCATAGAAATGATGTCCCCTTCGTTTTCCCTCAGTAATGATGCCCACTTAGTGCACGCTTCACCGTGATAATGCCCCCTCACAGTAATAATTCCCCCTTAGTACCCCTCACACAGTAAGTGTGCCCTATTAGTGTGCCCTCACTGTAATAAGGAGCAGCTCATTCTTTAGTCCACTTCTGGCATTGGCAGTTTGGCGCAGGCAGGAGCGATGACGTCATTGCATCGCACTGACCTGCGCCAAAGTTAGGGGTCCCAGAGTAGATGGTGAAGCAGGGAGCTGACGGCTCCCTGCTCCACCATTGTATTCATTTTTATCTGTGTCCTTCGGATGCAAATACAATTGAAAGTGTACAGCTATGGCAGTAGGCATGCCACTGCATTCCTACCTCATGTGTAAATAAGTAGGACTGGGACTGGTGAGGATCAGCACAAAACCATGTCGGTATCCAGTCTAATCAGCCCTGCCATCTTGCAACTTATGAAGACTGGTGTACTGCTCCAAGGTATGCTGGTCTTACACAGATTAGGGTATACATTGTATTATACTCAACAGTGTCAGGGTGTTCACCACCACCAATTTTCCAGCAGAACCAGGTGGTAAACTACCATTGATCAGTCACACTAGGCCTTCATGAATAAAGCATTCAGTAGGATCACTTATCTTTTTGATTCAATTATGACAGAAAATTGCCATAATTGCATGTACAAATCTCCCCATTTGTGTCGATCTTAATCACTATTCACATGCATGCAAATAACCAAGTTTATCGCCGCAGCCCCTTCAGTCAGCTCATAGGCGGGGTGCCAGGAGTCAGACCCCCACCGATCTGATATAGATGACCTATCATAAGGATAGGTCATCAATATTAAATGCCCACAAAACCCTTTAAACTTTAGTTAGCTTAAAAGCTGACGCGTAAAAAGAAAAGTTTACATAAAATAATGCCAAAATCCTAATCAGTCTATCAGATTTATGGCTACAAAGTAGCGGGTTATATAACCACAGAATAAAAAAATGTCTCATGGAAGAAAAGTGTTCTTGTCGCCTTTAACAATCAATGATAGTTCCACTAAAAGGCTATGTACACCTTTGCAGTTTTTTTTATTTTTATTGCATTGCTTGTTTTTTGCAAAATAAAACACATTTCTAATTGGTCTACCGTTTGTCTTCTGTACCTGCAGCGTATTTCAGTACATGGCCAGTTGCTGTATTCAGTTCTCTCTCTGAATCATCAGTCAGCTTCCTGATGGCAAACTCAGCAGCTCCTCCTCTGCAGACTCATGTACGAGCATTTAGGGCACGGCCAGATGTGGCGGAATTCCTCCGCAACTGTCCGCATCAATGCCGCACAGAATCTGCGTTGCAGATTCTGCTGCGGATCTGCACAAAATGTGCAGAAAATTGATGCGGACTAGCTGCTGCGGACTGCGGGAAAAGTGCTTCCCTTCTCCCTATCAGTGCAGGATAGAGAGAAGGGACAGCACTTTCCCTAGGGAAAGTAAAAGAATTTCATACTTACCGGCCGTTGTCTTGGTGACGCGTCCCTCTTTCGGCATCCAGCCCGACCTCCCTGGATGACGCACCAGTCCATGTGACCGCTGCAGCCTGTGCTTGGCCTGTGATTGGCTGCAGCCGTCACTTAGACTGAAACGTCATCCTGGGAGGCTGGACTGGAGACAGAAGCAGGGAGTTCTCGGTAAGTATGAACTTATATGTTTTTTACAGATACATGTATATTGAGATCGGTAGTCACTGTCCCGGGTGTAGAAACAGTTACTGCCGATCGCTTAACTCTTTCAGCACCCTGGACAGTGACTATTTACAGACGTCTCCTAGCAACGCTCCCGTCATTACGGGAGCCCCATTGACTTCCTCAGTCTGGCTGTAGACCTAGAAATACATAGGTCCAGCCAGAATGAAGAAATGTCATGGTAGTAAAAACAATACGCTCCGCAGCACACATAAGATCTGCGGACTTCATTGCGGAATTTTGACTCTCCATTGAAGTCAATGGAGAAATTCCGCCATGAGTCCGCCACTGCTCCGCAACAGACAGAGCATGCTGCGGACACCAAATTCCGCTCCGCAGCCTATGCTCCGCAGCGGAATTTTACGCCTCGTCTAAACGAACACTGCTAAATTAAAGTGTAAGTCAATGGACAAACGGCACCGCTGCGGATTAACGCTGCGGAGTGTCCGCAGCGGAATTTAAGTGAAATTCCGCCACGTGTGAACCCGCCCTTAGTGTGACATCTGCGCATGTACGAGGTCCTACTCACTGGTGTGTGCTGTGCAGATGAGAACAGTTGCCCTGCAGTCCTATAGCAGCCACTTTCTCCTCTTCACGGAGGACTACAGTGCATGCCCAGTGATCACTCCCAACAGCTGAGATAGCTGGGCATGCACATACAAATAATTACCTAAGAGGTGATGTACTGGAGGTACCATTTACTTCCCTGCACCTCCCACCCGGATGTTATATACAGTACACATATATACAACCCAGATAGAATATGTGTGCAATAGCTCTTTGGCACATGTGGGTGGCCCTTAAAAGGCCATTTAGGTCCACAATAGAGGTTTTTAGAGGTCAGGCGCTTGTTGTATCAGGACGTACCAGCGGGGCTCAGCCTGGATCTTGGCAGAATGCCTTCCTGTGGTAGGGAGACATTTTAATGCAGTTCGTCCAGCTCCACAATTGCATGTATTGCCATGACTCAAATAAGTCGAGTCGCTTCTCCCCTTATGAAACCTACCCCTTACTCTTAGCAGACACTGAGACAGAGTTGGATTTTAATGGCCACAGCAGCCGTTTATTATTTAAATAACAAGGAATTTTAAATACCATAACTTTTTGAATCCCCAAAAAGGAACTCTTCATAACATTAAATAACCAACCGCGACCCTATCAGGGTCATAACATTATTTAACAACCAGACTGACAGGGGCAAGTCCTTGAAGCCACCGATATTTAATTTTGGTCATCTGCCCACCAATACCTTACCCCCAGTCGTAACCCGGCCCGGGGGCACCAATTACCTTTTGCAGATGACCACCATATATAACACAGCCTTCAAAAAGGGTTAACACCCTAAGAAGCCGACCAATTGGGGGTGCATCCCGTGATGCATTCCCCCCCACCAACCGCAAATCCCTCAGCTTATCCTCCGGCAATCTACACTCCATCGCTACAGAAACAATTGTAATCCCCAAAAAAACAAATGGTCATCACCGGACCCTCCGTTTTTTCAACAGCCAAGGGGACCCCAAATTCCCGCAACACCCAGTTAACTGTCTCCAGCAAATTTGCGCAAACCCCCGAACTCGCCAAACCAACACACAAGAAATTGTCGAGATAGTGAATAACAGACTCCACCCAGCGACCTCCCTAACTACCCATTCCAAGAAAGAACTAAAAACCTCAAAATACGCACAGGACAGCGAACAACCAATAGGGAGGCAACGATCAACGTAATAACCCCCCTCCCAATAACAGCCCAACAACCGCTGGCTGTCCGGATGGACTGGCAATAAGCGAAACGCCGCTTGAATATCCGTCTTAGCCATCAAGGCTCCTCTTCCGTAACCTCGCACCAATGCCACCACCGCATCAAACGACGTATATACCACGGAACACAGATCCGGGTCAATGCCATCGTTAACCGACGCCCCTTTCGGGAACGACAAATGCTGTATGAGCCGGAACTTGTTACATTCCCGTTTTGGTACCACACCTAAGGGAGACACCACCAAACCCGGAACTGGGACCGTACCGAATGGACCCGCCATTCTGCCCAGATCAACCTCCTTCCTAAGTTTCTCTGAAACTACCCCTGCATGCTGATATGCCGACTTCAGGTTGCTCTGCGTGAAAGGGACCTCATGAGAAGGAGGCGGAATAACAAAACCAGAACCAAAACCCGAACTAATCAACTGCGCCCCCGCCCTGTCGGGGTATCTACTTAGAAAGGGGGCCATCTTTATGAGCTTCACCGGAGTCTCCCCCATGACCAGACGCACCGCTGGCTCCCCCTTGTCGTCTACCTTTTTTAAAACATTTTGACGCTCCATGCGACTGCCCACTGCAGTGTGAACAAACATGTTTGAATTTACACATTGCTCCAAATTTACACTGCCCCTCGTTGAACTGCCAACACGTCCCAAGTTTGGAACCCGAAGCCTGACTAGTCCCGCCGGAAGTTCCTGCTGTATTCCCGCTCCCGGGAAAGGGCTGCCCCTGTTTAAAAAGCGCCGAAACCTTCAACCATAAGGCTATGTCCTTATGATCCCACCGTATATTTGGCCGCACCGCTTTCCGCTGCCGAAATTGTTCATCGTACCGAAGCCACCGCGTCTAAATAACAAAATAAAGCCGAGCAATTGTCCGGCGCCTTTTCCCCAATAACACTCGCCAAAAGAGCAAAAGCCTGCATCCAATTGACGAATGTTTTTGGAATTAACCTATACTGTCTCCCTGGAATACGGACTCCCTGGATGATGTTGCAGGTCATGTGACGCTGCAGCCTGTGATTGGCTGCAGCGGTCACATGGGATACAACGTCATCCCAAGAGGCTGGATTGCAGGAAGGAGGGCGTTCTGGGTAAGTATGATTTTTCTATTTCCTCCGACGTTGTGATTTTTGCGGCGTATACAATGCGATTACGCCGCAAAAATCGAAAAATGCTTGGCTTGCTGTTGCGGGTTTTGCATCTCTATTGAATTCAATGGAGGAAAACCCGCAACGGAAAATCAACAAACACGCAGCATAAATAGACATGCTGCGGAATTAAATACCGCACCGCAGTTCAAGTTATTAATGTTTACGCTGCGTTCTTTCCACAGCTTGGGCATGAGATTTACTAGATCTCACCCACCTTTACAGTAGCAGCAAACGCTGCGGAATTTCCGCACACAATTCTGTTGCGGAAATTCCACAGCATTTACGCTATGTAGGAACCCAGCCTTAGGCTACATGCACACATTGAGTATTTTGGTGCGGAAAATACGCACCAAAACAGCAGCAATACATAGGAAATTCACAGGTAAAAACCGCACCGAATAGTTTTTTTTCTATGAGTTTTCGGTGCGGTTTTTACGTTTTCATGCTGCAGGTTTTGGTGCCATTTTCCACAGCACTTGCAAGATACAATTCGCAAGAAACGCAAGATAAATTGACATGCTGTGGACTCTAAGGCTGGATTCACACGAGCACATTACGTCCGTAATGGACGGACGTATTTCGGCCGCAAGTCCCGGACCGAACACACTGCAGGGAGCCGGGCTCCTAGCATCATACTTATGTACGATGCTAGGAGTCTCTGCCTCGCTGCAGGACTACTGTAATCATGTTTTCAGTACGGGAAAGTAGTTCCACGGAGAGGCAGGGACTCCTAGTGTCGTACATAACTATGATGCTAGGAGCCCGGCTCCCTGCAGTGTGTTCGGTCCGGGACTTGCGGCCGAAATATGTCCGTCCATTACGGACGTAATGTGCTCGTGTGAATCCAGCCAAAAAAATGCACCGCAGTTCAAGATCAGTCCCAAAAATCTGGAATCTCATTGACTATGCTGGTAGTGCATTACCCTGCTGATTTACCGCACGCAAATCCGCAGAGAAAAAACTCACGTAATACGCATCGTGTGCATTGACCCTCAGGGCTTGTCCACACGTAACAGAATTGCTGCATATTTTTTGTCCAGAATTGGGGACGGAAAATATGCAGCAAAATACAGTAGCAGCAAAGTGGGTGAAATTTAACAATTCTCATCCACACGCTGCGTAAAATTTCCAACCAGAAATTGCATATTTTTTGGACCACAGCATGTCAATTCCTGCATTGGAAAGTGGACTGAATTGCTGCGTTTTTCGGAGATATCACCATCTCTCAACACTGAGAAAAATGCAGCAAAATCCGCACCATTATCTGCAGTAAAAAACGCAGGAAATTTCTGCAGCAATTCCGTTATGTGTGGACAAGCCCTTATTGTTCTTATTGGGCACTTTCATATAAGTGGTATTTTATGGTTCTGTATACCTTGGGGTCTTTTACGGTTGGTATTACCTCAGTGAGCCACACTTTGAGTTGTCCTTTCTTCCTTTTGGTTTGTGGAATCTTTTTAAAGGTCATGTGAATTTAACAAGGAATTTCAATAAAGATTTATTTTTAAATACAAGAATGTGTAAGCATCAATTTCTATGTAGGTCTAGTATATGTATCTTGATGCCGTTGGATTAAACCCTCAGGCCACCCCCTATAGAATTTAATCACTAGCTTTTGACACAGGCATTTGGGGAGATTACCCTTTGCTGTATTTTGGTTTTGTATTAACCCCTTAGCCAGGGGCGTAACTAGGAAAGACTGGGCCCCATAGCAAACTTTTGACTGGGGCCCTCCCTCCCCTGGGTATCACACAACCCCCACTTGTAGATAGTGCCTCCCTATAGATTCCGCCACACAGCGCCCCCCCCTATAGATAGTGCCATACACAGCCCCCTGTAGATAACACCATACAGCCCCAAACCCCCCCCTGTAGATAACACCATAGGGGCCTAATGAAGGCTGCCAGGTCTGCCATCTATGTACTCCTGCCTCTGGCTGGGCTTGAAAGGAGCCTGTCAAAATAGAGATTAGTATTGCAGTATATAGTGCCAGCGATCCAACTATAGCTGGTTCGAATCCTCTAGGAGTACTAATAAAAAAAAAAAAATTATAAATACAGTTAAATAAAGTTTATTACATACTTAAAAAAAAAAATATTAAAAAGTTCTACATTTTTTCCTCTCAAACACAAATGTAAAAAAATAAATAAATAAAACCTTAACATATCTGGTATAATCACGTCCATAAAAGTCAGAACTATTACAATATAACATTATTTATCCCGCACGGCGAACACCTTAAAAAAAAATTAAAAACCGCCAGAATCTCTGTTTTTTGGTCACGTCATCTCCCATAAAAAAAATAAATAAATAAAAGAAGTGATCAAAAAGTCTCATGTACCGCAAAATGGTACCAGTAGAAACTACAGCTTGCCCCACAAAAAAGTAAGCCCTCATACCGCTCAATTGATGGAAAAATAAAAGTTATGGCTCTCAGAATATGGAGACACAAAAATAAATTTTATTTAACAACCAGTTTTTTCCTTGTAAGGGTATGTTCACATGGCCTATTTACGGACATAATTCGGGCGTTTTTGCCCCGAATTACGTCTGAAAATAGCGCCTCAATAGCGCTGACAAACATCTGCCCATTGAAAGCAATGGGCAGACGTTTGTCTGTTCACACGTGGCGTAATTCAAATGACGGCGTGTAAATAGACGCCCGCGTCAAAGAAGTGACCTGTCACTTCTTTGGCCGTAATTGGAGCCGTTATTCATTGACTCCAATGAATAGCAGCGCCAATTACGTCCGTAATTGACGCGGCGTTCTAGTGCCTGCACATGCCGTTAGGGCTGAAATTACGGGGATGTTTTCAGGCTGAAACATCCCCGTAATTTCAGCCCTTACGGACGCCCTCATGTGAACATACCCTAAAAGTAGTAAAACACAAAAAAAACTATAGAAATTTGGTATCTCTGTAATCACATTGATCCAAAGAATACAGTTAACATGTAATTTTTACCACACTGAATGCTGTAAAAACAAAGCCCCCAAAAAAAGGAGGAATCATTTTTTTACCATTCCACCCCACAAAAATATTTTCCAGTACATTATATAGTACGATAAATGGTGTCATGAAAATTTACAACTCGTCCTGCAAAAAACGAGCCCTCATACGATTATATTATATAGACTAAAAAATTAAAACGTTATGGCTTTTGGAAGGTGAAAAGGAAAAGAAACAAAAGTGAAAATCCGAAAAATGGCTGTGGAGGGACGGGGTTAAAAGACCTTTTTAGATTTTTGAGATGGGTGGATGTGATTCTGGGATGTCACTTGTATAACACTTGTGTATTGAGATATGGATAATTTTGGCTGCATTTACATTATCCCATTATATTATGCCATCATACGGCAACTGATAGCGCTTGCTGGATAACTACAAAACTACTGAAGGTGTGTGGCTGTATAGTAATGTGTGAAGAGCCCTAGTCCGAGGTTTAGACCACTATGGAGCAAGTTTTCAGTAGTCGTCCTTCTGAAGGGTTCTCTAATCTGTACAGCAGAATTCTTAGAGCTCTTTTAAAATAAACATAGGTTGTTGGTCACCTCCTTACCCAAGGCTCTTCCGTTCTGATTGCTTAGTTTGGCCGAGCAGCCTGGTAATTTTGAAATTCTACCATTTAAGCATGATGGCCACTGTGTTCTTTGGGGACCGTCAATGCTTCAGCAGTTTTTTATTTGTACCCTTCTCCAGTTCTGTTCCTTGGCACAATCCTATCTCGACAGGCTACAAAAAAAATTCCTTAGATTTTGTTTTTGCTCTGACATACATTTTTACCTGTGGTACATAATATAGACAGGTGGGTATCTATTAAAATCATGTTCAATCAAAAGGTCTTACCATTGGTCCCACGGACCTTTGTAATTCAATGTGGCCGTTCACACAGCCGTTGTTTCAACGGACCTTGTGAAGGGTCCGTGATAAAATAGGACATGTCCTATTTGTTCACGCTTCCCTTCATAGACTCTCAACTATGGGGGATGCGAGACATCGCGTCCCGCAGAGCACGGATGCACCTCGGACGTGAAAAACGACAGTTTTTCACATCCGAGATGCTCCACGCAAAAATAAGGACTAAGTTGTAGAAACATCTAAAAGGATGATCAGTAAAAACAAGATGCACCTGAGCTCAACATTTGTGTGTCATATTAAGGCTGGGTTCACATTGTGCATTTTTGTTGCATTCTCATTGCGTTTTTAAACGCAGCCTAAAGAAACGCATCTGAAAAACCGCATATATCTTGCGACAGGAGATTCAGGCGGTATGAAGAACAGGGAGAAGCAGGATGCTAATCCAGTCCCTTTTTCCTGCATTCAAGTGTATCCACATTCTTTGGACCGGCACAGACCAGTGCAAGGGAGCCCTTCTTGCTCCCTGACCCACAATCTGCTCTCTGTGTGACTCAGGCGGCGCAATGAAGTCATCGTGATTATGCAGAAGTTCTGACCTGCATTGCAAGAAGACGGCGCTGGAACAAGGACAGTTGAGTATTATTTACTGTGAGGAGCAGTGGCAGCCGTATAATGCCAAGGGGGGTTTGAGTGGCACATTTGTCAGGAGCGCTATAGGGCAATAAGTCAGAGGGGCACTATATTTGGCAAGAATATTTTCCGGGGGCCCTATAGCTGGCAATACAACTTTCAGGGGGTACTATATGTGGCAATATTTTCAGACGGCAATATGTGACAATAAGGGTATGTTCACACGGCCTATTTTCAGACGTTTTTCGGGCCGTAAACGCCGGAAAAATCGGAAGCAGAACGCCTCCAAACATCTGCCAATTGATTTCAATGGAAAAACGGCGCTCCGTTCCGAGCGTTTTTCGCAGCTTTTTTTACGCGTAAAAAACCTCTGCGAAAATCGCGAGTGGCACAAAAAACGTCTGAAAATCAGGAGCGGTTTTCTCTTGAAAACAGCTCTGTATTTTGAGACGTTTTCGACTCTGCATGTGAACATACCCTAAGCGTTAAGGGGTCAATATGTGACAATAAGTCCTAAGGGGGCACTGTATGTGTTCATATTATTTTAGGGGGACTATGGGTAAGCATTGATATTTTCAGAGGGCAATGTTTGTGGCACTGTATTCAGGAGACACTGTACGGGGCATTTTTTATTTTCAGGGGGCACAGTCTACAGTGGTCTTTTATTCAGGGGGCACAGTTTGTAGTGTAATTAGATTCAGGAGGCAGAGCGTGGTATAATTATATTTGAGGGCACAGTGTGTGGTATAATTATATTAAGGGGGCACAGTGTGTGGTATAATTATATTAAGGGGGCACAGTGTGCATCGCAAAACCGCTGCAATTCGCAGTAACCAAATGCAGTTTCTCCAAGCAGCAATTGACTGAACGGGAAAAAGATGGTGCATTTCGGCAAGTATGAAAGCTCCCTAAGGCAGGATGTGTAAAACATCCAATGTATATTTATGTTTCTTTAAAACTGTATTACTTTAACCCACAATCCCCTACGCTCTGCTATATAGCTAGTAATTAAAAACTTGCTGAACATTTTTTTTTTTCTAAAGGATCCAACTGCCAGAACTCTGCTGACGTTTCTACATGGCAGATGTGAAAAATACAAGATCTAGCATTTTCAGTAATATAGTGCAACTAGACTTTACCTGTTCAGACATGCTTACAGACAGAAGGCCGGAACATAACATTCCTTACAGCTGAGTAACATCTGAAGCTTGATTCCACGTCAGCTCAAAGTTGCAATTGTAAAAGAAAAAAATCTAAATTAAATTCACATGCAGAAGCATAAAACCAATAAGTAAATTTCCACAGTCCACATCAGGTTTCAGTTTCATTTCTTTGTGGCTTCTTTCTTAGGCTTCGTTCACATCTGCATCGGAACTCTGTTCATGGGTTCTATCGGAGCTTTCCGTCAGGGGAACCCATGAACGGCATCCAAACTGAAACCATAGGTTTCCGGTTGCATCAACATTGATTTCAGTGGTGATGGATCCAGTGCAAATGGTTTCCGTTTGTCTCCGTTGTGTAAAGGTTCCGTTGTTTTGCGGAATGAATAGTGCAGTCGACTATGGTATTGATTCTGTCAAAACAACGGAACCCTTACACAATGGTGGCAAACGGAAACCATTTGCACCGGATCCGTCACCATTGAAATCAATGGTGATGCAAACGGAAACCAATGGCTTCCGTTTGTTTGGATTCCACTGACGGAAAGCTCAGACGAAACCTATGAACAGGGTCCTGACGCAGATGTGAACGAAGCCTTACCTGTTTATCGGTTCTTATCAATATCGGATATTGTGAAAGCTTGTATGTTTTCTCTGCATTTGCAAGATTTGCCTTCAGGTGCCCAATTACCTGACACACTCTAAAAACACTTAGGGTAGCTTCACATGCCGCAAAAAAAATTATGCTGTGGAGCCAGCCTAAAAATCCGTACCAAAATTTGCAATAAAATCTGGATGTGTTACATGTAGATTTTATTGTTGATTCTGGTGTGGAAATTAGAAGCTGCGGATTTGAAAATTCACACCATGGCTAAAATCCGTGGCAAACTTTTTATACTCTGAGTGAATGACATTTCTCAAAAATCAATTCACTAACATTGTACTGTACTTTGTCATAAAAATTAGCTGCACGACAAAGTGTGATATTTAGGAAAATTGCTGATCACAGATAAATACAGCATTGGAATCAGGGTCTCTGCACACACAAAAGAGAATTCTGCCAGTGTATAGAAGACAGGAAAGCCATTAACCAACACCCTCTAGCTCAGAGACAACGGAGAATTAGAGATAAAGCCTGCAGAAGGGAAAAATCTGCTTAAAATTTCTGGATACAGGTCATATAATGGAGAGAAATAGTTATTCCTCAAGTACACATACATGATAGCTTATTCTGAAAAGTCGCCTGAAAAGTTAGATACGCTTTAAAATAAGTATCCTACTCTAGCCTCCAGCCTCTGCCCACACTCTCCATGAGGTGCTCAAAAGACTACAAGCCACTGCATCATCCCAGTCAGCCAATGACAGAGACTATGATTGGCTGACAACTGCTGTTTGTGTGTGTTTGAGCAGTATCATTTTCTGCGGCAGTCAGTACAGGTAGTTAAATCCTTCATGGACCTTAGACCACCAGAGCTGTTATTATTAACCCCTTCGCGCTCAGCGACGTAATAATCCGTCGCGCTAACTGTATCGTTAGCGGTCAGCGACGGATTATTACGTCGCGGGGATAATGGCCATTTCGGCCGTCCTCCCGACACATGCAGGAGCTGTGACAGCTGCTGTCTCATACAGCAGCTGTCACAGCTCCTACAGCGGGGACCGATCGCTGTGTCCCCGCTGATTAACCCCTTAAAAGCCGTGTTCAATAGTGATCACGGCTTTTTAGGGGTTAAGCTACAATCGCCAGCCTGCTACGCGATAGCGGCTGGCGATGGTGGCTATGGCAACCGGACACGAAACAATGGCGTCCGGCTCTGCCATCGACGGAAGCCTAGTGGGTCCTGACAACGTCAGGACCCACTATGCTTGCTGTCAGTGAGTAGCTTACAGTTCTAATACACTGCACTACGCATGTAGTGCAGTGTATTAGAATAGCGATCAGGGCCTCCTGCCCTCAAGTCCCCTAGTGGGACAAAGTAATAAAGTTAAAAAAATGTTAAAAACAGATGTGTAAAAATAAGAAAATAAAAGTTTTAAAAGTATTAAAAGTAAAAATCCCCCCTTTTCCCTTATCAGTCCTTTATTATTAATAAAAATATATAAACAAACAAATAAACTATACATAATTGGTATCGCCGCGTCCGTAACGGCCTGAACTACAAAATTATTTCGTTATTTATCCCGCGCGGTGAACGCCGTAAAAGAAAATAATAATAAACCGTACCACAATAACAATTGTTTGGTCACTTCACCTCCCAAAAAATGGAATAAAAAGAGATCAAAAAGTCGCATGTCCCTAAAAATGGTACTGATGGAAACTACAGTTCGTTACGCAAAAAATAAGTCCTCGCACGGCTTTATTGATGGAAAAATAAAACCGTTCTGGCTCTTAGAATAAGGAACACAAAAAGTGAATGATTGTTTACAAAACGTATTTTATTGTGTAAACGCCATAAGACATAAAAAAAACCTATAAACATCTGGTATCGCCGTAATCGTATCGCCCCGCAGAATAAAGTGAATGTGTCATTTATAGCGCACGGTGCACGCTGTAAAAAAAATAGATTAAAAAAACAATAGTAGGATTGCTGTTTTTTAATCACCACGCCACCTAAAAATAGAATAAAAACTGATCAAAAAGCCGCATGCACCCCAAGAAAACTACAATGGATTCCTCAAGGGGTCTAGTTTTCAAAATAGGGGTCACTTTTGGGGGGTTTCCACTGTTTTGACACCACAAGACCTCTTCAAAGCGGACATGGTGCCTAATAAAAAGGATGCCTCAAAATCCACTAGGCGCTCCTTTGCTTCGGAGGCCGGTGCTTCAGTCCATTACCGCACTAGAGCCACATGTGGGATATTTCTCAAAACTGCAGAATCTGGGCGATACGTATTAAGTTGCATTTCTCTGGTAAAACCTTTTGTGTTATAAAAAAAATGGTATAAAGAGGATTTTCTGACAAAAAATTTTTTTTAATTTCACCTCTACTTTGCTCTAAATTCCTGTGAAACACCTAAAGGGTTCATAAACTTTCTAAATGCTGTTGTGAATACTTTGAGGGGTCTAGTTTCTAAAATGGGGTGTTTGATAGGGGTTTCTAATATATAGGTCCATCAAAGCAACTTCAGAACTTAACTGTAACCTAAAAAAATAAATAAAATCAGGCAATACTTGGCTTCTTACATCATACTGATAATGAGCCGTGCCCACCCCGAGATGACCCCAGTTTTGACCGTTTGTATAAACGGAGACCCCTATTAGACCGTTTCAGTGCCCGGTTTTCCCAAGCATACACCCCCAAGAAGTGTATTTCTATTGATGAGTCCTTGGTGGATTTTAAAGGGAGGGTTCAATTCCGCGAGTACCTGCCGGGTAAGAAGGCAAGGTATGGTGTGAAGATGTATGAGCTGTGCGAGAGTGCATCAGGGTATACATACAGGTTTAGGATATATGAAGGGAAGGACACCAGTGCTCAGCCCCCAGAATGCCCCCCCTTACTGGGAGTTAATGCAAAAATTGTGTGGGATTTGGTACACCCACTGCTGGACCAGGGTTACCACCTCTACCTGGATAATTTTTATACCGGCGTCCCACTCTTCAACTGCCTCGCTTCCAGTCCTGTGGCATGCAGCACTGCTAGAAGAAATCTGAGAGGCCTCCCTAAGACTCTGCAGGGCAAACAAGAAGGGGTGAGCGCAGGGCACATTCTAGCAGCAACATATTGTGTGTCAAGTACAAGGACAAGAGAGATGTCACACCAGTACCCATGTACCTGTACGAGGTACCAGTACAGAGACCCCTAAACCAGACTGCATCCTGTACTACAATAGGTACATGGGAGGGGTGGACTTGTCAGATCAAGTCCCCAAGCCCTACAGCGCCATGCGGTGTGGTATAAGAAGCTGGCCGGGCACATCATACAGATGGCATTGTACAATGTGTACGTGCTACGTCGATGTACAGGCCAGAGGGGAACTTTCCTGGGATTTCAAGAGGTGATTATCAGGAACCTAATCTTTAGGGACCAGGAACGGGGGGGCACCCAGTACTTCTGGAAGCGGGGCCACACGCATCGTACCAGGGCAACACTTTCCAGGAGAAGTTCCCCAAACTGGCAAGAAGGGAAAAAGTCAAAAGAGGTGCAAAGTCTGCTATAAGAGGGGTATAAGGGAGGACACAATATATCAATGTAACACTTGTCCCGAAAAACCAGAGCTCTGTATGAAAGAGTGTTTTAACATTTATCATACATCCCTTGTTTTATAATTTACCCCAATTCTACTTACCCTGATGCACTCCGCACAGCTTATACCCCTTATCTTTCCCTTCTGAGCCCTGCTGTGTGCCCAAGCAGCTGATAACAGCCACATTGAGGGTATTGCCATACCCGGGAGAACCCACATTACAGTTTATGGGGTGTATCTCTCCGGCCAAAATGCTCACTACACCTCTAGATGAATGCCTTAAGGGTGTAGTTTTTAAAACGGGGTGACTTCTTGCGGGTTTCAACTGTACTGGGGCTTCTGCACACATGACTTTGCACGAGAAAATCCCCAGTAGGCCAAATGGTGGTCCTTTCGTTCTGAGCCCTCCCATGGGCCCAAACGGCAATTTATCACCACAAATGGGGTATTGCTGCACTCAGGACAAATTGCGCAACAGAATGGGGTATTTTATTTCTTGTGAAAATAAGAAATTTTCAGCCAAAACTACATATTATTGGAAAAAATTAATTTTGTTTAATTCCAAGCCTAATTTAAATAAGTTCTGTGAAAAAACTATGGGGTCAAAATGGTCACAACTCCCATAAATGAATTCCTTGAAGGGTGTAGTTTCCAAAATAGGGTCACTTATGGTGGGTTTCCATTGCTTTGATACCTATGGGGCTCTGCAAATGCGACATGGCACCCGAAAACCAAACCAGCAAAATCTGTACTCCAACAAACACATAGCGCTCCTTTCCTTCTGAGCCCTCCCATGGGCCCAAACAGCAGTTTATCGTCACAAATGGGGTATTGCCGCACTCAGGACAAATTGGGCAACAAAATGTAGTATTTTATTTATGGAGACAATAAGAAGTTTTGAGCTAAAACGACATATTATTGGAAAAAATATTATTTTTTTTAATTCCCAGCCCAATTCAAATAAGTTCTGTGAAGAAACTATGGGGTCTAAATGGTCACAACACCCATAAATGAATTCCTTGAGGGGTGTAGTTTCCAAAATGGGGTCAGTTCTAGTGGGTTTCCATTGCTTTGATACCTCTGGGGCTCTGCAAATGCGAGATGGCACCCGAAAACCAAACCAGCAAAATCTGCACTCCAAAGAACACACAGCGCTACTTCACTTCTGAGGCCTCCCATGGGCCCAAACTGCAGTTTATCGCCATAAATGGGGTATTGCTGCACTCAGGAGAAATTGGGAAACAAAATGGGGTATATTTTTCCCTGTGAAAATAAGAAATTTTGATAAAAAAATGACATCTTATTGGAAAAAATGTAATTTTTTTCATTTCACAACCCAATTCAAATAGGTGCTGTGAAAAAACTGTGCGGTCAAAATTGTAACAACAACCATATTTGCATTCCTTGAGGGGTGTAGTTTCCAAAATGAGGTCACTTCTGGTGGGTTTCCATTGCTTTGATACCTCTGGGGCTCTGCAAATGCAACATGGCACCCGAAAACCAATCCAGCAAAATCTGGACTCCAACAAACACATAGCGCTCGTTTCATTCTGAGCCCTCCCATGGGCCCAAACGGCAGTTTATCACCACAAATGGGGTATTGCCGCACTAAGGACAAATTGGGCAACAAAATGGGGTATTTTGTTCCCTGTGAAAATAATAAATTTTGATCACAAATGACATCTTATTGGAAAAAATATCATTTTTTTCATTTCACAGCCCAATTCAAATAGGTGCTGTGAAAAAACTGTGCGGTCAAAATGATAACAAAAACCATAAATAAATTCCTTGAGGGGTGTAGTTTCCAAAATGGGGTCACTATTCGGGGATTCCTACTGTTTTGGCACCTCAACACCTCTTCAAACCTGGCATGCTGCCTAAAATATATTCTAATAAAAAAAGAGGACTCAAAATGCACTAGGTGCTTCTTTGCTTCTAGGGCTTGTGATTTAGTCCATGAGCGCAGTAGAGCCACATGTGGGACATTTCTAAAAACTGCAGAATCTGGACAATACATATTTAGTAGTGTTTCTCTGGTAAAACCTTCTGTGTTACAGAAAAAAAATGAATAAAATTGAAATTCAGCAAGAAAAATGAAATTTGCAAATTTCACCTCCACTTTGCTTTAATTTTTGTGAAATTCCTGAAGGGTTAAAAAACTTTCTAAATGCTGTTTTGAATACTTTGAGGGGTCTAGTTTTTAAAATGGGGTGTTTTATCAGGGTTTCTAATACATAGGCCCCTCAAAGCCTCTTCAGAACTCAAGAGGTACCTTAAATAAAAGGATTTTGAAATTTTCTTAAAAATATGAGAAATTGCTGTTTAGGTTCTAAGCCTTGTAACGTCCAAGAAAAATAAAAGAATGTTCAAAAAACGATGCCAATCTAAAGTAGACATATGGGAAGTGTGAAATAGTAACTATTTTGGGTGGTATAACCGTCTGTTTTACAAGCAGATGCATTCAAATTCTGAAAAATGCAATTTTTTCCAAATTTTCACTAAATTTTGCAATTTTTCACCAATAAACACTGAATATATCGACCAAATTTTACCACGAACATGAAGCCCAATGTGTCACGAGAAAACAATCTCAGAATCGCTTTGATAGGTTTAAGTATTCCGACGTTATTACCACATAAAGTGAAATATGTCAGATTTGAAAAATGGGCTCTGAGCCTTAAGGCCAAAACTAGGCTGCGTCCTTAAGGGGTTAACTATTTCTGTGAAATAGCCCAACAGGGTTTCCTTCACTGCCCTAGAATATGAGAGATTCTACCATTAAACATTTTTAACTACCCTAGACAACAAGGGATGCTACCAGGGCCAGACTAGCCATCTGGCAGTTCTGGCAAATGGGCTGGTTGGCTGCCACCCACAGTTTTTTTTAAAGCTGACTTGGAAGAAAAAGATGCTCCTCAGGCATATGATGAAGACCACAGTGCGTGGTCGAAACGCGTTGCAGCACTGTCTATTTATTATTTTAAACAGTCCATTGAATAAAATCGTTGTTTTAAACTCTGACGATTTTGTGAAAATACCATTCCATTCACACCTGAGTGCCCGTCTAGAGGAGCATCTTTTTCTTCCAAGTCAACATTATTTAAAAACCACGAGGAAATGAATTCACCCCATGCGGTTATGGCTCCAGAGGCAGGCACAGTGTGATCAAGTGTCTACAAGCTACAAAGTCAAGTTGTGCTGGCGACATTGCACAACTCATAAAGGTGAGCTCTATTCCTATCAACATCAATTTTCAATACAGATTAGAACGATATCACCTTAGAGGAGGGCCGTTCTCTCTTTTTGTCTTTTTCTCAAGAAGTTTTTTTTAAAGGGGTTTTCCCAAAAATCATATATTAGAACCAGTTTTCTTATTGCTAGTTGCCCCATCGCAGGGACTCCCACGGTTTGGGAGAAAGAGCGTCCTGAACTCCAAGATCCTCCTCACTGCTCAACTGCAGCGGGGAAGACAATGAATAGAGCAGCGGTCTAGCATGCACACTGCACAGCGCTCGACTCTTGGTCACTCAATCTCTTAGACCCTAAATGGAGTGGCAGGCGCATGCTTGACTGCCACTCCATTCAAGCCCCTCACTGCGGGGTTCAGACCACTTGTCACGATGGGTGGGGGTTCCAGTGGTGGGGCCACCAGCGATCAGAAAATGATGACCTATCCTGTGGATAGGTGATAATTTATGATTTTTTTAAAAAAAGAGGAGGGAAAAGGGGAGGAGAGGAGGGGAAAGAGGAGGGGAGGAGAGAGGAGAGGAAAGAGGAGGAGAGAGGAGAGGAAAGAGGAGGAGAGAGGAGAGGAAAGAGGAGGAGAGGAAAGAGGAGGAGAGGAAAGAGGAGGAGAGGAAAGAGGAGAGGAAAGAGGAGGAGAGGAAGAGAGGAAAGGAAAGAGGAGGAGAGGAAGAGAGAAGAGGAAGAGAGGAAGAGAGGAGGAGAGGAAAGGAAAGAGAAGGAGAGGAAGAGAGGAAAGGAAAGAGGAGGAGAGGAAAGGAAAGAGGAGGAGAGGAGAGGAAAGAGGAGAGGAGGAAAGGAAAGAGAAGGAGAGGAAAGAGGAGGAGAGGAAAGAGGAGGAAAGGAGAGGAAAGAGGAGGAGAGGAGAGGAAAGAGGAGGAGAGGAAAGGAAAGAGAAGGAGAGGAAGAGAGGAAAGGAAAGAGGAGGAGAGTAAAGAGGAGGAGAGGAGAGGAAAGAGGAGGAGAGGAGAGGAAAGAGGAGGAGAGGAGAGGAAAGAGGAGAGGAGAGGAAAGGAAAGAGGAGGAGAGGAAAGAGGAGGAGAGGAAAGGAAAGAGGAGGGGAGGAAAGGAAAGAGGAGGAGAGGAGAGGAAAGAGGCGGAGAGGGAGAGAGGAGGAGAGGAAAGGAAAGAGGAGGAGAGGAAGAGAGGAGAGGAAAGGAAAGAGGAGAGGAAAGGAAAGAGGAGGAGAGGAGAGGAAAGAGGAGGAGAGGAAGAGAGGAGGAGAGGAAAGGAAAGAGGAGGAGAGGAGAGGAAAGAGGAGGAGAGGAGCGGAAAGGAAAGAGGAGGAGAGGAAAGATGAGGAGAGGTGAGGAGAGGAAAAAGGAGGAGAGGAAAGGAAAGAGGAGGAGGGGAGAGGAAAGAGGAGGAGAGGAGAGGAAAGAGGAGGAGAGGAGAGGAAAGAGGAGGAGAGGAGAGGAAAGAGGAGGAGAGGAGAGGAAAGAGGAGGAGAGGAAAGGAAAGAGGAGGAGAGGAGAGGAAAGGAAAGAGGAGGAGAGGAAAGAGGAGGAGAGGAAAGAGGAGGAGAGGAAGAGAGGAGGAGAGGAAAGGAAAGAGGAGGAGAGGAAGAGAGGAGAGGAAAGGAAAGAGGAGGAGAGGAAAGGAAAGAGGAGGAGAGGAGAGGAAAGAGGAGGAGAGGAGAGGAAAGGAAAGAGGAGGAGAGTAGAGGAAAGGAAAGAGGAGGAGAGGAAAGGAAAGAGGAGGAGAGGAGAGGAAAGGAAAGAGGAGGAGAGGAGAGTAAAGAGGAGGAGAGAAGAGGAAAGGAAAGAGGAGAGGAAAGGAAAGAGGAGAGGAAAGGAAAGAGGAGGAGAGGAAAGGAAAGAGGAGGAGAGGAGAGGAAAGGAAAGAGGAGGAGAGGAGAGGAAAGGAAAGAGGAGGAGAGGAAAGAGGAGGAGAGGAAAGGAAAGCGGAGGAGACGAAAGGAAAGCGGAGGAGAGGAGAGGAAAGAGGAGGAGAGGTGAGGAGAGGAAAGAGGAGGAGAGGAAAGGAAAGAGGAGGAGAGTGGAGTAAAGGAAAGAGGAGGAGAGGAAAGGAAAGAGGAGGAGAGGAAAGGAAAGAGGAGGAGAGGAAAGGAAAGAGAAGGAGAGGAGAGGAAAGGAAAGAGGAGGAGAGGAGAGGAGAGGAAAGAGGAGGAGAGGAGAGGAAAGAGGAGGAGAGGAAAGAGGAGGAGAGGAAAGAGGAGGAGAGGAGAAGAGAGGAGGAGAGGAGAAGAGAGGAGGAGAGGAGAGGAAAGAGGAGGAGAGGAAAGGAAAGAGGAGGAGAGGAGAGGAAGAGAGGAGGAGAGGAAAGGAAAGAGGAAAGAGGAGGAGAGGAAAGGAAAGAAAAAGAAAGAGAAAGAAAGAGAGAAAGAGAAAGAAAGAGAGAGAGAAAGAGACATATATAAGCATTATTTGCCGTATATATTGGTGTCATTTACTATATATTATGACAATATTCATGTGTACACTATATCACTGCATTGTTAGTGTGTGTATAGTATATAGCGCCATCTTTAACCCCTTCCCTCTTTAGCCACTTTTGACCTTCCTAACAGAGCCTCATTTTTCAAATCTGACATGTTTCACTTCATGTGGTAATAACGTGGGCATGCTTTCACCTATCCAAGCGAACCTGAGATTGTTTTCTCGTGACACGTTGCACTTTAAGTTACTGGCAAAATTTGGTTGATATGTTCAGTATTTAATTGTGAAAAACACCAAAATGTAGCGAAAAATTGCACAAATTAGCATTTTTCTCAATTTAAATGTATCTGCTTATAAGACAGGCAGTTATACCACACAAAATTGTTGCTAATTAACATCCCCCATATGTCTACTTTAGATTGGCATCATTTTTTGAACATCCTTTTATTTTTCTATGACATCACAAGGCTTAGAAATGTAGCAGCAATTTCTCACATTTTCAAGAAATTTCAAAAGGCTATTTTTACAGGGGCCAGTTCAGTTGTGAAGTGGCTTTGACGGCCTTATATATTAGAAACCCCCAAAAAATCACCCCATTTTAAAAACTTCACCCCTCAAAGTATTCAAAACAGCATTTAGAAAATGTCTTAACCCGTTACACATTTCACAGGAATTAAAGCAAAGTAGGGGTGAAATTCACAAATGTCATTTTTTTGCAGAAATTTTTTTTAATACAATTTTTTTTATAACACAGAAGGTTTTACCAGAGAAATGCAACTCAATATTTATTGCCCAGGTTCTGCAGTTTTAGGAAATATCCCACATGTGGCCGTGGTGTGCTACTGGACTGAAGCACCGGCCTCAGAAGCAAAGGAGCACCTAGTGGATTTTGGGGCCTTATTTTTGTTAGAATATATTTTAGTCACCATGTAAGGTTTGAAGGACTCTTGCGGTGCCAAAACAGTGAAAATCCCCCAAAAGTGACCCCATCTGGGAAACTACACACCTTAAGGAAATTATCTAGGGGTATAGTGAGCATTTTGACCGCACAGGTTTTTTACAGAAATTATTGGAAGTAGGCCGTGAAAATTAAAATCTACATTTTTTCAAAGAAAATGTAGGTTTATCTAATTTTTTCTCATTTCCACAAGGACTGAAGGAGAAAAAGCACCACAAAATTTGTAAAGCAATTTGTCCCGAGTAAAACAATACCCCACATGTGGTAATAACCGGCTGTTTGAACACACGGCGGGGCTTAGAAGGGAAAGAGCACTATTTGGCTTTTGTAGATCACATTTAGCAGGAATGATTTGCGGAGGCCAGGTCACATTTGCAAAGCCCCTGAGGGGACAAAACAATGAAAACGCCCAAAAAGTTACTCCATTTAGGAAACTACACCTCTTGAGGAATTCATCTAGGGGTGTAGTGAGCATTTTGACCCCACAGATGTTTCATAGAATTTATTAGAATTGGGCAGTGAAAATAAAAACAATCCCTTTTCTTCAATAAGACTTAGTTTTAGCGCAAATTTTTTCATTTTCTCAACAAATAAAGGAAAAAAAGAACCCAACATTTGTAAAGCAATTTCTCCCGAGTACGGCAATACCCCATATGTGGTCATAAACTGCTGTTTGGGCAAACGGCAGGGCTCAGAAGGGAAGGACCGCCATTTGGAGTGCAGATGTTGCTGGATTGGTTTCTGGGCGCCTGTGGGCCCAAAACAGTGGAAACCTCCCAGAAGTGACCCAATTTTGGAAACTACACCCTCAATGCATTTACCTAGGGGTGTAGTAAGCATGTTAACCCTGCAGGTGTTTTGTAGAAATTAGTGTGCACTCGATGTTGCAGAGTGAAAATGGGATTTTTTCCATAGATATGCCAATATGTGATGCCCAGCTTGTGTCACCATAACAAGATAGCTCTTTAATTATTATGCTAGGTTTCCTGGTTTTAGAAACACCCTACATGGGGCACTAATCTTTTGCCTGGACATTCGACCAGGCTCAGGAGTGAAAGCGTACCATGTCAAATTGAGGCCTAATTTGGCGATTTACAAAGTATTGGTTCACAACTGCAGAGGCTCAGATGTGAAATAATAAAAAGAAACCCCTGAGAAGTGACCCCATTATGGAAACTGCACCCCTCAAGGCATTTATTAAGTGGTGTAGTGAGCATTTTCACCCCGCAGGTCTTTTCCATAAATGATTGCACTGCAGATAGTGCAAATTAAAAATTTATATTTTTCCCTAGATATGCCATTCAGTGGCAAATATGTCATGCCCAGCTTATGACGCTGGAGATACACACCCCAAAAATTGTTAAAAGGGTTCTCCCGGGTATGACGATGCCATATATGTGGAAGGAAACTGCTGTTTGGGCACGCTGTAGGGTTCAGAGTGGAGGGAGAACCATTTGGCTTTTGGAAAGCGGATTTTTCTTGGTAGTAGATTTGTTAGAGTATTGCTGGTGTTTTATTTATAATGTGGGGGTACATGTAAGCCGGGCGGAGTATATAAGGGTCATAGTCAGGTGGTATAATAATGGAGTAAAAAAAATAATCAAATAATCCATAGATGTGCGTTACGCTGTGAAGCAATCCTTTCTGCACAGGCCGGTGTCGCACGGATATATGGCTTCCTTTCTTATCCCCCTTTTGGTCCGCACTCCGCACCTTTGCAGTTTGGTGAATTTGGCTGGGAAAGTATTGTCCTGGTATAATACGGGCACCGTCTCGGATATGTTTGGGCTCTCCCCTTCCCGGTTCCCTAATTTTAAGTCCTTGATAAATCGCCTCTTGAAACAGAAGAAATGTTCCCCTCGGACCTGCACAACTGCATATTTTTTTATTTCCTGACTTATTGGAGCCTTAACTAATTTTATTTTTCATAGACGTAGTGGTATGAGGGCTGGTTTGTTGTGGGATGAGCTGTAGTTATTATTGGTACCATTTTGGGGTACATGCAACTTTTTGATCACCTTTTATCCTATTTTTGGGGTGCCAGGTAAACAAAAAACCGCAACTCTGGCACAGCTTTTTTTAGTTTTCTTTTATACAGCGTTCACCATGCGTTATAAATTACATGTTAACTTTATTCTCCTGGTCAGTACGATTCTGGCGATGCCTAATTTATAGCACTCTTTTATGCTTTACAACTTTTTGCACAATAAAATTACTTTTGTAAAAAGAATGTATTTTTTCTGTCGCCAAGTTGTGAGAACCATAACTTTTTAATTTTTTTTGTCGACGGAGCTGTATGAGGGCTTGTTTTTTGTGGGACGAGCTATAGTTTTTATAGGTACCATTTCTGGATACGTGCGACTTTTTGATCACTTTTTATTCTAATATTTGTAGGGCAAAGTGACCAAAAAACAGAAACTCTGGTAACGTTTTTTACGTTTTTTTTTTTACGCTGTTCACCGCGTGCAATAAATATAATATTTTGATACCTCAGGTTGTTACGGTCGTGGTGATACCAAATATGTATGGTTTATTATTATTTTTCAATAATAAAGGACTTGAGAAGGGTAAAAGAGGGATTGCGTTTTATTTTATTACTTGAAACTTTTATGGTTTTCAAACTTTTATTTTTTGCCCTTTTTTTTACACTTTTTCTCAAGTCCCACTAGGGGACTTGAAGGTCCAACTGTCAGATTTTTTTTTTTTCTAATACATTGCACTACCTACGTAGTACAATGTATTAGATCTGTCAGTCATTTACTGACAGCAAGCCGATTAGGCTTCGCCTCGCGGCGGGTCCTAAATCGGCTTCCATAATGGCAGAGCAGGAGGCCATTGTGTCTCCTCTTGCCATAGCAGCAGTCGCCAGTCCCGATTGCCTGTCAGGGCTGGCGATCTGCTAGTAACCGTTACGATGCAGCAATCGCTTTCGATTGCTGCATCGAAGGGGTTAATGGCAGGGATCGGAGCTAGCTCTGGTTCCTGCCGTTACAGGTGGATGTCAGCTGTAACATACAGCTGACTTCCACCGCTGATGACGCCGGATCAGCTCCTGATCCGGCGCCATCTTGGCGGCGGCTACGGGAGCCTTTCAGGCTCCGCCGCCGGGCGGATCTTGACCGGCTTCCATGCTAGGCAGACCGGGAGGCCAGTATTAGGCCTCCGGTTGACATTGCAGCCGCCGGAACCCCGGCAATTTCATTGCTGGGGTTCCGATGAGCTGCAAACACCTTAAGTGCAGCACTCGCGTTTGAGCGCTGCACTTAAGGGGTTAATGTCGGGGAACGAAGCTAATTTCGGTCCCCGCCCTTACAGCCGGATGTCAGCTGAGATCCGGCGATTATGGCACCGACTCAGAAACATTTGTCGTAAGTATACGTCATTTTGCGGGAAGAACTGGCTTTCCATGCCGTATACTTACGACAAATGTCGGGAAGGGGTTAAGAATATGATTAATTTGGGCAGGAAGGAGTAAAAAAAATATTATATATATATATATATTACACATATGCTTAATATTTCTGCAATATTCTATAACTTTTTTTTTTTTAATACTATTAGAGAGAATCTTTTTCTGGCTATTGTCACCATCTCCAGTAGGTCCCATTCCTGCATTCTTCCTTCTGTGCTGCTCAAATATTTTATAACGGATCATCAGACACCATTCCAATTTAGCCGTTTTTGGGGATTTATTGACTTATCTGAATAGCACAAAAAGAAGGCAGCATTTCAAGGAGCATCAGAAACAATGTATATATTTTTTTCTATCTGAAAAGGTGGGCCCACAACCACGTAAACATGTTTCATGGACAGCAGCTGAGCCTCTGTGACCAGCCTATTTTAGACCCTAATGACCAAGCCATTTTTTACGTTTTTCCATCGTCGCATACCAAGAGCTATAACTTTTTTATTTTTGCGTCGACATAGCTGTATAAGGTCTTGTTTTTTGCGGGACAAGTATTTTTTTTAATAGCACCATTTTGAGGTACATATTATTTATTGATTAACTTTTATTAAGGTTTTTTTTTGGGGGGGGGGGAATAGAAAAAAACCTGAAATTTCGCCACTCTTTTTCGCGTCCTAAATCTACGCCGTTTACCGTGTGGTATAAATCACACAATAACTTTATTCAGCGGGTTGTTACGATTACGATGATACCAAATTTGTATAGTTTTTGTATGTTTTACTACTTTTACACTGTAAAAACGCTTTTTTTTTTTCAAAAATTACTTGTTTTTGTGTCTCCATATTTGAAGAGCCATAACTTTTTTTTATTGTTCCGCCGAATTGTATGAGGGCTTTTTTTTTGCGGGAAGAATTGTAGTTTTTATTGGTACAAGTTTGGAGTAGATGCGACTTTTTGATCACTTTTTAGCACATTTTTTTTAAGTCAGGATTCACAGAAAACAGCAATTTTTCCATAGTTATTTCATTTTTCACGGCGTTCACCGGGTTAATGTAATAGATTTATAGTCGGGGGCGTTACGGACGCGGCGATAACAAATATGCGTAACTTTTTTTACTTTATTTTGGGTTTTTAATAGTAAAGCAGTTTGTAATGGGAAAAGTGGGTTTTTCATTTTTTTTTTTTAAATTAACTTTATTAAACTTTTTTTTACTAGTCCCACTAGGGGACTTTAATATGCGATTCTCCGATCGCATTTATAATACACTGCAATACTTTTGTATTGCAGTGTATTACTGCCTGTTCGTTTAAAAAGGACAGGCATCTGCTAGGTCATACCTCCGGCATGACCTAGCAGGCATTCACGACAGGCAGACCTGGGGGCCTTTATTAGGCCCCCAGCTGCCATCGGAGACATAGACACTTCAGCGATCTTATCACCGGGTGTCGGTGAGAGAGAGAGAGGGAGCTCCCTCCCGCTCTCCAAAACCACTCAGATGCGGTGCACGCTATTGAGCACTGCATCTGAGGGGTTAAACGGGTGAGATCGATACTAATATCAATCTCACCCAGTGGAGCAGGGACGCCCCCATCCCTCAGCTGCCCCTGGCAGCTGAGAGCAGGGAGATTTGACAGCTCCCTGCTCGGTCTACTTATTCCGATGCAGCGACGTAAAAAGTCTATTGCATTGGAATAAGGCCTGTTAGTGACCGACGTAGAAACACTATGGGCCGGTCACTAACGGGTTAAAATCAGCCCTGGCATTTTAATATCCCAGTCCGGCCCTGGTTGCTACCCATCACTGCAGGGGAAATTAAGAGGTATTTTTACATAGGACCCTCAATTGTCTATGTCCACTACTGGCCACTAACAAAAACAAACAGCACACCACCACAGAAAGTTTATACCAACTATCAAGCAGAGGGATAAGGATTTGGGCTTGTTTTGCAGCCAAAGGCCGTAGAAAATTCGCCGTTATTTAGAGGATTTACCAGAATATTCTTGAGACAAATGTGAGGTTCTGTCCTGCAGCATAAATGGATCATGCAACAGGACAATGATCCCAAGCACACCAGCATATCGACATAAATGGCTAAAGAAGGGGAAAAAAAATCAAGGTATTGAAATGGCCAAAAGTCTAGCCCTCAACCCTTATTGAGATGCTGTGGCAGGATCTTAAAGAGGCTCTGTCACCAGATTCTCAAATCCCTATCGCCTATTGCATGTGATCGGCGCTGCAATGTAGATAACAGTAACGTGTTTTGTTTTTTTTTTAAAAACGTTAATTTTTGGCCAAGTTATGAGCTATTTTATATATATGCAAATTAGCTTTGAAATGGACAACTGGGCCTGTATTGTGTTTTTAACTGGGCGTGTTTACTTGTTTTACTAACTGGGTGTTGTGAATAGAAGTGTATGATGCTGACGAATCAGTGACCAGTCAGCATCATGAACTCCTCTCCATTCATTTACACAGCAGCATCGTTCTTACTAGAACGATGTGCAGCCACATACACAAGTGTCCTGATAATGAATACACATGACCTCCAGCCTGGACGTCATGTGTATTCAGAATCCTGACACTTCTGAATCCTTTCTGTGAGATTTCCAGCAACGGAAACGAAATCTTGTTTACATTGTAATCTCGCGAGATTACGCGTGGCTTGCTGGAATCTCACAGAAAAGATTCAGAAGTGTCAGGATTCTGAATACACATGACATCCAGGCTGGAGGTCATGTGTATTCATTATCAGGAGACTTGTGTATCTGGCTGCACATCGTTCTAGTAAGAACACTGTGCTGCTTGTAAATGAATGGAGAGGAGTGCATGATGCTGATTGGTCACTGATTTGTTAGCATCATACACTTCTATTCACAACGCCTAGTTAGTAAAACAAGTAAACACGCCCAGTTAAAAACACAATACACGCCCAGTTGGACATACGAAAAAAAAAAAACGCCCAGTTGTCCATTTCAAAGCTCATTTGCATATATATATATATATATATATATATATATATATATATATATATATATATATAAAAGTGCTCATAACTTGGCCAAAAATGAACGTTTTTAAAAAAACAAAAAAACTTTACTGTTATCTACATTGCAGCGCCGATCACATGCAATAGGAGATAGGGATTTGAGAATCTGGTGACAGAGCCTCTTTAAGAGACCTGTGCATAAATTAATGCCCTCAAACATCAATGAACGAAAGCAAACCGATATGGGAGACTTCAGTAAACTCCTACAGAAAACCTTTACTGAAAGTTATAAAGGCAGTTCTACATGTTAGTAAACTATAGGGTATACTTTTTTTTTTTTTTTTTTTTTTTACATCTTCTGAATGTTGGTTTAATTTTTGGGAAAAAAATACTACATATTTCAAAATCTGTTGCGTTTTTTTTTGTCACCAGAAGTTATTTGTTTAGGCTCTTTTCACACCACACTTAACACCTTCCTGCAAATGGGCGTTACTGTATGACCTTTTTAGCGATGCATTCCCACAAATGGGCGTACAGTAATGCCCTGAGAAAGAAGCAAGCACAGGAGCTGTGCGTGCTTCATCTTCAGCGGGTGTTGGCTGTAATATACAGCCGACATCCCACTGCAACGGTGGCCAAGAGTTATCTCCAATCGCCGCTGTTTAACCCCTTAAATACCTGTCAATAGCAACTGCAGCATTTAAGTGATTGACAGGGAGGGGGCTTCCTCTGTACCCAGTTGGCCACCTGCGAAAAATTGCAGGGTGCCGATGATTGCTATAGCAACCAGGAAGCCTAGCAACGGCTTCCTGGATGCCAGGTACGGAAGCCCTTTAGGTCCTGCCCAAGGCAGGACGTAATAGGCTTAACAGTCAGTTGTGAAATTAGTTACAATACACTGCACTACATAAGTAATGCAGTGTATTGTACAGGAGATCAGAAAATCAGATTCTCAAGTCCCCTAGTAAGTGTAAGGGTATGTTCACACGCTTAACCAAAAACGTCTGAAAACACGGAGCCGTTTTCAGATAAAACAGCCTCTGATTTTCAGGCGGTTTTGAAGCTGAAAATGAAGATTCTTTTAATTCGGAGCTTCTTTTCAGGCACTATTCATAGTGTTGAGGGTATGTGCACACACACTAATTACGTCCGTAATTGACAGACGTATTTCGGCCGCAAGTAGTGGACAGAACACAATGCAGGTAGCCGGGATCCTAGCATCATACATATGTACGATGCTAGGAGTCCCTGCCTCTCCGTGGAACTACTGTCCCGTACTGAAAATATGCTTACAGTACTGGACAGTTGTCCTGCAGAGAGGCAGGGACTCCTAGCATCGTATATAACTATGATGCTAGGAGCCCGGCTCCCTGCACTGTGTTCGGTCCGGTACTTGCGGCCGAAATACGTCCGTCAATTACGGACGTAATTAGTGTGTGTGTGCATACCCTAAATGGAAAATCAGCTCCAAAAAACGCCTCAAGAAGTGACATGCTATTTCTTTTTACGGAGCGTCTTTTTACGCTCCGTTTTTAACAGAGGCCCCGTATGAACTAAATGCTGTTTTTCCCATTGATTTCAATGGGCAGATGTTTGTAGGCATTCAGCTTCCATTTTTTCGAAGCGTAAATGCCCCAAAATATGCCTGAAAACACTGCGTGAACATACCCTCAAAAAGAAAAGTGGAAAAAAAAAAGTCAAAATAAAAAGTTTTACGGAATAAAAACAAATAAAATCGCCCTGTTTCCCTCATCAAGTCCTTTACAATTAGAAAAAAAACAAAACAAAAAACTATACATAATAGGCATCGCCGCGTTCGTATCGGCCTGACCTATAAAGATATATTTATCCCACACGGTAAACACTGTAAAAAAAAAATATAAAAAACAATGGCAGGTCACGTTGTTTCCAAATAAATTAAATAAAAAGTGAAATTCCCCAGGTGTGATCCCATTTTACTGTACTGGTACTTCATGGGCTCTGCAAATGCAACACGGCTCCCAGAAACCAATTCAGCTAAATCTGAGCTGCAAAATCCAAATGGTGCTCCGTCCCTTCGGAGTCCTGCCATGGGTTCAAACAGCAGTTTATTACCACATGTGGGGAATTGCCATAATCAGGAGAAATTGTTTTACAAATGTTGTGGTACTTTTTCTCCTTTATTCCTTATACAAATTAGAAAATTCTATGTTTTTCCGAAAATTTGTAGATTTTCATCTTCAGACTAATACCAATAAATTCAGCAAAAAACCTGTGGGGTCAAAATGCTAAACTATATCTCTAGAAAAATTCCTCGAGGGGTGTAGTTTCCAAAATGGGGTCACTTTTGGGGGGTTTCCACGCTTTAGGTCCCTTCAGTGGGTTGCAAACGCGACATGGCACTGAAAACAATTCCAGTAAAATCCGTGCTCCAAAATCCAAGTGGCGCTCCTTCCCTTCAGAGCACTGCCGTGGGTCCAAACAGCAGTTTATTACCATATGGCGTATTTCTGTAAGTGGGAGAAATTGCTTTACAAATGTTGGGTTGCTTTATCGCCTTTATTCCTAGCAAAAATTGTAAAATTCTACAGTTTTTCCAGAAAAAAAAAAAAATGTATGATTTTCATTTTCATAGACTAATTCAAATAAATTTAGCAAAAAACCTGTGGGGTAAAAATGATAACTATACCCCTAGATAAATTCCCTGAGGGGTATAGTTTAAAAAATAATGGGGTCACTGGGGGGGGGGGGGGGTTCCATTGTTTTGGCACCACAAGATCTCTTCAAACCTGACACGGTGAATAAAATACATTCTAATATAAAGGAAGCCCCAAAATCCTCTAGGTGCTCCTTTGCTTCTGAGGTCTGTTTCAGTCCATTACCGCACTAGGACCACATGTGGGATATTTCTAAAAACTGCAGAATCTGGGCAATAAATATTGAGATGCATTTCTCAGGTTAAAACCTTTTGTGTTACATAAAAAAAATCGTATTACAAATGAATTTTGCCAAAAAAAATAAAAATCGAATTCGTAAAATTTCACCTCTACATTGCTTAAATTCCTGTGAAACGCCTAAAGGGTTAAAACACTGAATGCAGTTTTGAATACTTTGAGGGGTGCAGTTTTCAAAATGGGGTGATTTATTGGGGTTTCTAATATATAAGGCCCTCAAAGCCACTTCAGAACTGAACTCGTGCCTGAAAGTATAGCCTTTTGAATTTCTTAAAGATGTGAGAAATTGCTGCTAAAGTTCTAAGCCTTGTGACGTCCTATAAAAATAAAAGGACGTTCAAAAAAAATGATGCAAATAAAGTAGACACATGGGAAATGTTAATTAGTAACTATTCAGTGTGGTATTATTATCTGTTTTACAAGCAGATACATTTAAAATGAGAAAAATCATAATTTCTTAAAATTCATGTTTTTCACAAATAAGCAATGAATTTATCGACTACATTTTTCCACTAACAAAGTACAATATGTCACGAGAAAACAATCTCCAAAATTGCTTGGATAGGTAAAAGCATTCCAAAGCTATTATCACATAAAGTGACACGTCAGATTTAAAAAAAAATGGGGCTGGTCCTGAAGGCCAAAATGAGCTTGGTCCTGAAGGGGTTAGCGATCTTCATTTGATGTGTATGCTGGGAAAACCTCCCAACATATACGTTAAACTGAGGCTGTTAAGGATTCCTAACAGTAGCATCCGTCATCCATAGACCATAACGGTCTCCATTTAACAGATCCGTCATGAAAAAAAATCATGAAACTTCATGACATAGCACTTAAACTGAGATTATTATAGCCTTTGGGTGACGGATCAGCCACCCATCGGCTATAATGGTATCCGATTAGCAATTTAAAAGCCCATGACGTACACGTTAAACGGTTGCCTCTGACGAATGTCATACAATGGCATCTGTCACCCATAAGCTAAAAAAAATTTATATGCTTAACATATACATTTTTGTACTGGATTCCTCCTTGATAGAACAGAGTAGTCTACTACACTATTCTATCCAGCAACAGAACTGTATACTCCACATAAAGCACCTCACTCTTTTTACCTCCGTCTGTTAAATGGGAGCCTATTGGCTTGTTCGAGGTTTGTGCCAGGAGCTTTCTTAACGCATGCATCAAACGCACAGGTTAAACAGTGTAAAAACGGCGTTTTAGAGGTTGGTGAGGACCACGCAAATGGTTATTGAGGCCCTGAGAAATAAAAACAGAACTGAAAAAAGGGTCCATTTTCTTTTTCCCATGACTGTACAAACAAACCTTGTCAACTATACCTACTTAATCAAACCTAATGTTACTAACAAAGTTGTGCATTCTTACAAACTGTGGGGATACACGATACAGGTGTCGGGAGGGGGGGAGTTACGAGTGTTGCCAACTACTTCCTCTCCTTTGAAGGCTTCCTCTTATTAGGGCATTATTACCTGTAGGCGCTTATGGTGGCACGGTTATGAGGCATAGTTAGGCCTCTTTGTTATAAGGGAACTGTTTAAAGCTGGCATGGTTACGCTGGCAACGTGGCACTGAGCTATGCAAAGAAGATTTTGCTAAGACCTCAGTGGCACGCAACATATTTAATATCTTTCTGGTCTTCAAAAGTTAGAGATTTGCATTCACTCAATGAGGCAAAACTATGAAGCAAGTAGGCAACCACACCCCAAAAAGATAAATTATGGTAATGGAAGCATGCAGAATAATTTTGTTTAAAATTATGACTGAATGCAGCCTCCCGAGTAATTGGTATGAACCCACATACAGCAGCACACGTGTGGCTACAGGTCTGTATTACAAACTCAAAAGGTGGCACCTCCGGGATACACTGTATTCTTTACCTCGCAATGGAATGGATCATAACAATTTATTCTTACGTACTCTCACTTAATCAGCAGGAAAAAGAAAAAAAAACAAACTGTATGCTCAGTAGAAAATTGGAGGCATGCGGTGGTACAGTATGGGCCCATAGCATGTGGTGGCCGCTGTATTATAGAATGCTATGGCATTCACCTATAACGCAGTCATATGCATGAGGCATTAGGCATATGGCTGTAGTCAGGATTCGTAGCAAACAGATCACAAATAAAAGTACCTATAGCTTGCTATGGTCCCATATCGTGACCCCAACTTTACACAGAACACACGCATAGAAGATTTTTATTTATACAATACAAAATACACAATACACACAAAAGACGGACTCAAAAACATTTTTATTTTTTTATTATCAAAGATGGATAATGGATATCTGTACAGGCAAATTCAAGAGAAACAAATGATAGGTAGAGGAATAACAGGAGGTTAAAAGAGATCTCATATGAAAATAGAGTTTTATTTTCTTGTATGGAATACATATGGCCATCACAACATTGAGCTCCATGATGCACTTGGATGAAACTATAAGTACATGTGAAGTAATGGGAGGATTTTATTATCCATGGAGATACATTTTCTAGTAAATACTTTGGTAAAACCACTTGTCAATAGTTTGACATGAAGTATAACCAGTAGTAATGTGCATAAAGTCCAAGGAAGCCACTCCAAGGTTTCCTTCAGTAACGGTTGGTGGCAAACCACAGATTAGGTGTGCATTATATAGTTCAATCCATAATACTTTTACGGATCAGAGATCATGTGGAAGGATAGAAATTATGTGGTTACACTGCCCAAATGCTTTGTGCCAACCAGTAACATCACATTTTAAGAAAAAAAAACAACTAACAAAAAATCAACCACAACCACATAGTGGCAGAATAAATGTACTACACTAGCAACAGTTTGTGGCATAGATATTATTGTCGTGCAGTCATTTTCCTGATCCGGATTAGATTGACACACAATTATACAATTTAAAAACCATTCTTAAGTGTTTAATGTGGTTTTCCACTTTTTAGATTACTTCGTTCACAGGTTTGTAGCTTTTTTCCACTGCTGCAATGTTTTCCCTATTTTTTGTTTATCTGCTATATTCTATTGTCCTTATAAAAATATAGTGGGGGTTACAACTGCTCTATATGCACAGATTAGAATTCAGTGCTTCCATATCCAAAATGACAAAAATAAACGACTGTCATGACAGTATAAAGCAGCGGTACAGCATGTAGAACGGTCATCTGAAGGTGCAAAACCCTCAAATATGATCAGGGACGATTCCCCAAACCCACCGTTCTGTTTTTTTCTTGCGGAATCTCACAACTGGAGATAAATTATTCTTCTATACAATATAAAGGAGGGGGTTAGAATGCTTTTTTTACATTACATGAAGACATAACATTTGGAATGCGGGATCACAATTCGGATTCTAAATAGATTACATGTAATAGTGGACATTGCAGGAAATACAAGCAATACCGACAAATCATGCATGCTACATTACTCCTCCATGGTCACAAACACCCATGTAGGTTAGGCCAGACGAAATTCTGATTTAAACAACTCAAAAGATCAGATGAACCCAAACTTTTTGCTGTGCTTTTTTTTTTTTTTTTGAAGGCCGGACACTCTATAAACCTCTACAAGGGCCAATGGTTTAGTAGTCCAGGACTGAGTTAGTAATGAGTAGTTAGGTAGTGCCTTATTCCACTTCAGATACATTAAATGAAGTGTAGGTCGTGTCATATGGAAATAGACCACATGTGTGATGAATAGAATTTAACTAAACTTGGAATAGACTATCCAAACACTCAGCAAGAGGTTTCATATTTTCTTAGAAAATTATTTAAAGGTGGCTGCATAAGGAATGGTCCTCACGCTAGAGACCAGGAACCCAGACACACACTATTCCACTTGGCCACAACAGGACCATCTCTCTCCAAGTAGAGGCCATATCTACAACTTATTAACATGATCATACACTCTGGCTAACAGATCACATTTTGAAGACATTTACAACCAAGCTTCATAAGCATATTCATTATCATTATAGGACATGACTAGATTAAAGGGAACCTGTCATATTATAACATACTGCCTGCAGATAGTACAATGTTCAAAGCAGGAAGAGCTGAGCAGAATATATATATATATATATATATATATATATAGATAGATAGTTCTCTGGGAAAAGATTCAGTAGGACCGCCCACTGGACTCAAACCTAGAGTGAACA